>NC_069684.1:66317999-66618058 GCF_023699985.2 Odocoileus virginianus
AGTAAATGTTCTCAAACCTGCCGTGAAACCTAACCAAACCTGGGTATGCTTATCCAATGCACAGCAAAGCCAATCTATAGACATCACTTTGCTCATCCATAAGAAGTAACTCCTCCCTGGTGCACTGGGAAGACCCAGAGGGATTGGGTAGAAAGGGAGGTGGGAGGGGAGATCGGGATGGGGAATACATGTAAATCCATGGCTGATTCATGTCAATGTATGACAAAAACCACTAAAATATTGTAAAGTAATTAGCCTCCAACTAATAAAAATAAATGGAAAAAAAAAAAAAAGCTGAGCTCTTTGCTGGAAGAAAAAAAAACCAAGAAGTAACTTCTCATTCATTAAAGTGTTATCATGAGATTGCAGCAATTTAGTCACATCTTCAGGCTCCACTTCTGTTGCTCTTTCCACCACTTCTGCAGTTATTTCCTCCCCTGAAATTTTGATCCCCTCAACGTCCTCTAGGAGGTTTGAAATCAACCATTTCTAAACTCCTATTACTGTTGATATTTTGGTCTCTTCCCATGACTTATGGATGCTCTTGATGGCAGCTAGAATGGTGAAACCTCTCCTGAAGGTTTTCAATTTACTTTGCCTGGACATATGAGAGGAATCACTATCTCTGGCAGGTGAAGTTTTACCAAATGTGTTTCTTAAATAATAAGACTTGCAAATCACAATTGATCCAGATCCATGGACTGAAGAATGGATATTGTGTTAATAGGCATGGAAATAACATTAATCTCATTGTATATCTCCATCAGAGCTCTTGGGTGACCAGACATATTGTCAATGAACAGTAATAGTTTTGAAAGGAATCTTTTTTTTTTTTTTTCTGAATAGTAGACCTCAGCAGTGGGCTTAAAATCGTCAGTAAACCATGTTGTAAATGGATGTATTGTTATCTAAGTTTTCTTGTTCTATTTCTAGAACATAGGCAGATTAGATTTAGGATAATTCTTAAGGATCCTAGGATTTTCAGAATGGTAAATTAGCACTGACTTCAGCTTAAAGTCACCAGCTGCATTAGCCTCTAACAACAGTCAGCCTGTGCTTTGAATCTTTGAAAGTAGACATTGACTTCTCCTTTCTATCTGTGAAAGTCCTCTATGGCATTTTCTTCCAATATAAAGCAGTCTCATCTACAACTGAAAATCTGTTTTTTCTAGAGTGCTGTGCTCAAGTAGATTAGTTGTGTCTGGCTCTGTGACCCCATAGACTATAATAGCTCACCAGGCTCCTCTGTCCATGGAATTTTCTAGACAAGAATACTGGAGTAGGGTGCCATTTCCTTCTCTAGGGGATCTTCCTAACCCAGGGAGTGAACCTGCATCTCCTGCGTGGGAGGCAGATTCTTTACCACTAAGCCACCAGTGAAGCCCATTGTCTAGTGTAGCCACCTTCATTAAGTATCTTAACCAAATCTTCTGGATGACTTGCTGTAGCTTCTGCACAAGTACCTGCTGTCCCACATTGCACTTGTATGTTATGGAGATGGCGTCTTTCCTTAAACCTCATGAACAAGTCTGTTAACTCCAAATTTCTGCAGCTTTCTCACCTCTTTCAGCCTTCACAGAATTGAAGAGAGTTAAGGGCTTGTTCTGGATTGAGCTTTGTCTTAGAGCAATGTTGTGGCTGATTTCATCTTCTAGCCAGACCACATAAATTTTCTCTATATCAGCAATATGTCTGATATGGAGAAAATTAGTTATTAATAGATGAGTTAAACCAACTAAGTCTTAGATGAAGAATATTCAACTTCTAGCTTGAAGAAAAGGAATTCAAACCTTGGTAGCTTAGAAGGAAAGCAGAATGAAGGGTTTGATTTTCCTTTCTTCTCTTTTGACCTAAATTTCAAACCTTGATGTGTCTATTTCAGTGTGAGAAAACACGAGTTAATCATATGGTGAGTAGATAAAAATCAATAAATGTGCCTATGAGCTGATGGCAGCACCTGTGTCAGATGTGTTTCTTGGGTCAGCTTGGGTTGTTTAACAAAGTACCGTAGACAGGGTGGCATATAAGTAACAGAAACTTATTTATTGCAGTTCTGGAGGTGAGGAGTGTGAGATCAGGTACCTACATGATTGGATTTTGGTGAGTGCTGAAGAACTGGTGCTTTTGAACTGTGGTGTTGGTGAAGACTATTGAGAGTCTCTTGGACTGCAGTGAGATCTAACCAGTCCATCCTAAAGGAAATCAGTCCTGAATATTCATTGGAAGGACTGAAGCTGAAGCACCAATACTTTGGCCACCTGTTGCAAAGAACTGACTCATTGGAAAAGAGCCTGATGCTGGGAAAGATTGAAGGCAGGAGGAGAAGGGGACAGCAGAAGATGAGATGGTTGGATGGCATCACTGACTCAATGGACATGGGTTTGGGTGGACTCTGGGAATTGGTGATGGACAGGGAGGCCTGGTGTGCTGCAGTCCATGAGGTCACAAAAAGTTGGACATGACTGAGCGACTGAAATGAACTGAACTGAGCTGAGAGCCCTCTTCTAGATTGCAGGCTGCTGACTTCTCCTTTCATCCTCACCTGGTAGAAAGAGTGAATTAACTTTCCTCTTGTAAAAGCACCAACCCCATTTACTAGGGCTTCACCCTCATGATCTTGTCACTTCACAAAGTCCTCACCTCCATATATGATCACAGTGGGGTTTAGATACCTACATGTGAATTTGAGGGAATAAAACATTCAGCCTTTACTAGGGATGATGGGAAGGGGGTGGTTCTCAAGCCAGTTGCATGCAGGATTCAGGACACATCTTTATGTGGGGGAGAAAAGGCAAGCATCTGAAGAGAGAAAATTCCAGCTGAGAGTGATGTGACTAATAATTCCACATGGTGACCCAAAGGATGTTGTAAAACCTCTTGAATCACAGCAGCACTTTTTCTCCCTGGGGATAGAGGGTTGCGTGGTGGACAGAGAGTAGATGGAGAAGAGCCATGAGCTTTCCTGTGAACTGTGGTCCTCGTTCATTTTTTGTTTTTTTCTATCCCAACACACAAGAGCATTATTATACTAGACCATCAGTAAACAGTGGACCTCAGTGGCAGGGAAGAAGGATATAAATCACTCTCTGTCTCGGAAGTGAATTGGTCTATGAGGGAGGGATGGGTATGTTGTCAGAAGAAACTCCTTCCTATCCAGAAGTTCTGGTGTGTTGTGCTCCCTACTGATTCAGTAGGAATCTTACCTTAAGATTTCATTCACAGGAAAATGTAGTGTAGGGAGTGGGGGTAAACGTGAAAGAAATAAAATATAATCTCTATAGGTACATTCTGGCTTATGTAAGACACTGAAATGAAAAGGAATATATGAAAAAAATAAGTGATGACGTGTCATGTTGTTCAGTCACTAAGTCATGTCCAACTCTTTCTGGCCTCAGGGATTGCAGCATGCCAGGCTTCCCTGTCCTTCACCATCTCCCAGAGCTTACTCAAACTTATGTCCATTGAGTCAGTGATACGTCCAACCATCTCATCCTCTGTTGTCCTCTTCTCATCCTGCCTTCAGTCTTTCCCAGCATCAGGGTCTTTTCCAGTGAGTTGAATCCTTGCATCAGGTGGCCAAGTTAGACCTTCAGATTCATCATCAGTCCTATGAATATTCAGGGTTGATTCCCTTTAGGACTGAATGATTTGATCTCCTTGCAGTCCAAGGGACTCTCAAGAGTCTTTTCCAGCATGACAGTCTGAAAACATCAATTCTTCAGTTCTCAGCCTTCTTTATGGTCCAACTCCCACGTCTGTACATGACTACTGGAAAAATAATAGCTTTGATTAGGCAGACCTTTGTTGGAAAAGTGACATCTCTGCTTTTTAATACGCTATCTAGGTTTCCATAGCTTCTCTTCCAAGGAGCAACCACCTTTAATTTTATGGCTGCAGTCACTGTCTGCAGTGATTTTGGAGCCCAAGAGAAATGAGATGGAGGTAAAATGTAACTAAAATGCAAAGACGAATATCCTTGACTATCTGTGGTCTAAAAAATGCAGTAGTCTAGTTAACAGTAGTGAACTGTGAAAGGTGTGTTAGCATTTGTCAGTGATTAGTGGATGGATCACTGAACAAGTGTGATTTCTCTTGAGTGCAACATATCCATCAAGCACGCTCTACAAGAAATTTGATGATTCTGTGAAGTCTGGATAAAGACTTTTAGATTTATTCTGTGGTACCATTGAAATATTTAAAATAGTCTCATTTTAAAAATTTAAATTAAACTGGTCTTTTCTGATTTATTCATTTTTAAAATTAAGTGTGGGTAATTTATAATATTGTGTTAGTTTCTGGTGTACAGAAAAGTGATTTAGTAACATGTGCATATGTATATGCATAGACATCCATATTGGCTTCTCAGGTGGCTCAAGTGATAAAGAATCCACCTGCTGATGCAGAAGATTCAGGTTTGATCCCTGGGTCAGGAAGATACCCTGGAGGAGGAAATGGCACCCCACTCCAGTATACTTTGCTGGAAAATCCCATGAACAGAGGAGCCTGGTGGACTATAGTTCATGAGGTCACAAAGAGTTGGACATGACTGAACACACACACACACACATTCTTATATATATTATTTTCCACATTCTTTTCCATCTTAGGTTACTACAAGATATTGAATATAGTTCCCTGTTCTATACAGATGGTCCTTGTTTTTGTCTGTTTTTATATAGTAGTGTGTATATGTTAACCCCAAACTCCTAATTTACCCCTCCTCTTTGGTAACTATAAATTTGTTTTCAATATTTGCCTGTTTTGATCATCAAAATATTTTGCAAAGACAGTTTCGCCTTTTAAAATTAGGAAAATACTAGTAAAAATCACACACACACATCTGTGGTTATAATTCAGTGTTTCATACAAGTTTTTATTCTGCAATAAAGTGGTAATATGCAGATATTGTAGGACTGCCCCAGGGGAAAGTTAGTAATACTGGGAGATTTCCTGAGCTCCTCTGGATTTACCCAGTGGTATGAAATTGAATCATTGTGAAATATCAGACAGTTTGCAGAATGATTTCCTCTTACTGTAAGATTCCTCACCAGAGCATTCCACCCAATTCTTGGCTGATATTATTTCAGTGGCTTTTGAGAAGGGAAATGAAGCAGATTCCTTTCTATGTATTTATGGACCAGAAAGGACAGATCTCTGGGCAAAGCAGGATGATCTTAAAACCTAGAGCTTTACATGTAGAGAAGTGCCAGTATTTAGAAACCAACATGACTTACTTTGGAGATTGCTCTTCAAGCCTAACTCATGTAAACTCAACATAGTAACTGATTAGCATTTACAATATAGAAGACTTCCATTCGTGTAGTTTTTTATTTTGCCTGTTCATCAATTCTGGTATTCAGCAGTTTTATATCTTTAGGGTATAACAGTGAATAATGTTTACAAAATATCTCAAAGTCACTGAAAAATTGTTAAGTTCTTTGTGTCATCAAAGAAGCATAATACTGTATTCAAAATAATTATGTGAAATATTTTATTATGTTGATTTTTTTTATTTTGAAAATTGTAATTGTTTTAAGGGACTTAACAGGAATTTTCTACTTCTCAATCATACCATATAATACAATTTACTGTGCTGACTTGATTTGCTACATTTATATATTTTTATAAGTTGTATCTTAGTCCAAGATTGTTTTTCTCTTATATATTGCTAACAAAACAAGGCTTTCCACTTTGAGGTAAGAAAATAGAGGCTAATAAGGCCAGCATGTGAAAAAAAAGTGAAAGTGTTAGTCTGAGTTGTATACAACTCTTGAGACCCCATGGAATGTAGCCCACGGGGCTGCTCTGTGCATGGAATTTTCAGGCAAGAATGTTGGAGTGGGTTGTCATTCCCTTCTCCCAGTAATCTTCTTGATCCAGAGATCGAACCCAAGTCTCCTGCATTGCAGGCAGATTCTTTACTAGAGTTCCCAGGGAAGCCATAGATCTTATAATAAAATGGAAAAAAAATTTATGGGCCACTAAAAGAGTTATGTTGCATAATTTAAAAAGTGTTTATATAGACAAGTAAAAGGAATTTAAATATATTCTATGGTGATTTTTTTTGTGTCCTATTGGATATCTCTGTATAGACCTCCTTTAATCTTTCAGGAAGATACTGTTTAATCATATACCATTGACATTGAAGAATAGCAACAAATCTAGAAACAGTAAGTCTTGTTTAAGCACATTTGTAAGGGGACTATTAATAGGCCCCTCACCTAGTCCCTGCTCCACATACTAAAGTCTGGTTAGCGATAATCAGATTCAGTTTTTTGTTTTTCAGATATGACTTATATGTATCATGTGGAGGATAAAAAAATGCTTCATAAAAATGCATCATACAAATAACTGAAGGACTTGTGCAGAATACATGAATTCACAATGCAGGATGATGAATACAGGCAGTTTCTCCTGCAGTTAAAGTAAACATAGTTATAGGCAATACACACCAATCACATTCAGTGAAGCTTTGCTATTCTCTTGGGGCTTCCCCTGTGGCTCAGGCAGTAAAGAATCTGCCTGCAATGTTGGAGGCCTGGGTTTCACCTTTGGGTCAAGAGTATTCCCTGGAGAAGGGAATGGCAACCCACTCCAGTATTCTTGCCTGGAAAATCCCATGGACAGAGGAGTCTGGTGGGCTATAGTCCATGGGGTTGCAAAGAGTCAGACACGACTGAGCAACTTTGACTTTCACAGCCAACTGAGGCAAAGTCATGCTTTGGAAACAGGCAACTGTCAACTTTCAGTTGCTCAATTCATCCGAGATTATTTGGTTCTTGTCTTCTGCATAACAAGAGTTTGGCCTTTTCTCTGCTCCGTGTCATCTTCACCCCAACATCATGCTGACTGAATGACTTTTGTTAGAACACTGCTGGACTCAAAGCAGAGGGGAAAAATGGCAAACTGTGAGCTTTAACGTTTGGCTCAGAGGTAACTTACATGTCTCTGTGGTATGTTTCACATTTCACATCTGGGTTCAACAGCGTGGAGGTGAGTACACTTCCCTAAAGAGGGAGTCCACGGTGAGGTGGAAATTCAAGAGAGGAGCCACAAATATATGGGGCAATAATACATTCTCGTGTAGGTTTAAATTCCTAGTTTATCCTCATTAAGGAGCTGATAGAAACACTTGGGCTAGGTATGGTTAAATATGGTGCAAAGAGTGATTTAAGTTTGTGAATCCCATGTTTTACTATGAACAACTTGTCCTTAGTGAATTTTTAAAATAATTTTTTCCTACTATTGCAGAAAACTCTCATACCCTGTTATAACTGTGGCTACTCAAAAGTTTATTTTATTCATCAAATGCTTAATAAGCACTCTAATATATTCATTGATATGATAAACTTCTTACCCCCAAAACCTTAGCATTTAGTTGAGAATAGAGATAGTTATGCCAAATCTTTTGAGGATAGTAAAATGGAAATGTAGGTTTATTTAGAGAAAGAACTGGCAATCCACTCCAGTATTCTTGCTTGGGAAATCCCATGGAGAGAGAAGCCTGGTGGACTACAGTCTGTGGGGTCACAAAGAGTTGGGCACCATTGAGTGTCTGAGCATGGGCACATAGGTTTATTACTGTATTCTATATTATTTTTAAAAATGTGAAATGTACTGTATGTAGATTTTCTCATTTAATATAGCAGTGCTACCAGGTGGAGGTCATTATTTTTTTCATAGTGACAGGCTTAGAGTGGTTAGTGACATGCCCAAGGTCATAGGTGGTTAGTGTTCAAGTCAAACCAGGTCATCTGCTCTAGAGCCTAAACTCTTAACACTATACTGTCAGTACCTTTGTTTTTCCCTCTGACGAAGTCTTACTTTCAGTCTGTGTGATCCTGAAGTTACTGTCTGCTCTGCGTCCTGCATCTGGGTTATCAGCAGTGTCAAGGGCTGTTTTTCTCACATTTGGTAGTGTAAGTGTCTTCTACTTCCAGGTCAAAGCTGAATGTTTGTCCCGTTGGAGATGCATCACTTCCTGCACATCTTTCTTCAACTTACCCAGTAGCAGAAATTCAAGACTATTTCACCATTTGTTGGCTTCATGGTGGATCTGTTTATGTTCAGGGTGCTTTACTCTGTGGGAATCATGATGGAAGGGACTTAGCATGCACGCATGTGCTTACTGTAATACCAGGATGAATTTAAAACTTAATGATAGATAGATTAAATACTTACAGTAGTTTTAGGCACTTTCACTTAAATCACTAAGCCTCAACAGCATGGAAAATAAATTTATCCAAAATATTTCTATTGTTGAATAGAGTGTAATCTACTTATTAATGATGCCTTTGCACACTTTAAAAATAATCTTTGTCAAGCTCCTATGTTTTGAAAAGACTGATCAAAATCATGAAAAACTTAAAACCACTTTTGTGAATTCTGAAGCTTTGAGGACAATAAAAATCTAGTTAATTTAGTTTTTATTATTTATTTATTTATTTATTCATTTATTTTTATTAGTTGGAGGCTAATTACTTCACAACATTTCAGTGGGTTTTGTCATACATTGACATGAATCAGCCATGGAGTTACATGTGTTCTCCATTCTGATCCCCCCTCCCACCTCCCTCTCCACCAGATTCCTCTGGGTCTTCCCAGTGCACCAGGCCTGATCACTTGTCTCATGTATCCCACCTGGGCTGGTGATCTGTTTCACTATAGATAATAAACATGCTGTTCTTGCGAAACATCCCACCCTTGCCTTCTCCCACAGAGTCCAAAAGTCTGATATGTACATCTGTGTCTCTTTTTCTGTTTTGCATATAGGGTTATCATTACCATCTTTCTAAATTCCATATATATATATGTTAGTATGCTGTAATGTTCTTTATCTTTCTGGCTTACTTCACTCTGTATAATGGGCTCCAGTTTCATCCATCTCATTAGAACTGATTCAAATGAAATCTTTTTAATGGCTGAGTAATATTCCATGGTGTATATGTACCATAGCTTCCTTATCCATTCATCTGCTGATGGGCATCTAGTTTGCTTCCATGTCCTGGCTATTATAAACAGTGCTGCGATGAACATTGGGGTGCACGTGTCTCTTTCAGATCTGGTTTCCTCAGTGTGTATGCCCAGAAGTGGTATTGCTGGGTCATATGGCAGTTCTATTTCCAGTTTTTTAAGAAATCTCCACACTGTTTTTCATAGTGGCTGTACTAGTTTGCATTCCCACCAACAGTGTAAGAGGGTTCCCTTTTCTCCACACCCTCTCCAGCATTTATTGCTTGTAGACTTTTGGATAGCAGCCATCCTGACTGGTGTGTAATGGTACCTCATTGTGGTTTTGATTTGCATTTCTCTGATAATGAGTGATGTTGAGCATCTTTTCATGTGTTTGTTAGCCATCTGTACGTCTTCTTTGGAGAAATGTCTGTTTAGTGATTTGGCCCATTTTTTGATTGGGTCATTTATTTTTCTGGAATTGAGCTTCAGGAGTTGCTTGTATATTTTTGAGATTAATCCTTTGTCTGTTGCTTCATTTGCTATTATTTTCTCCCATTCTGAGGCCTGTCTTTTCACCTTACTTATAGTTTCCTTTGTTGTGCAAAAGCTTTTAAGTTTCATTAGGTCCCATTTGTTTATTTTTGCTTTTATTTCCAATATTCTGGGAGGTGGGTCATAGAGGATCCTGCTGTGATTTATGTTGGAGAGTGTTTTGCCTATGTTCTCCTCTAGGAGTTTTACAGTTTCTGGTCTTACATTTAGATCTTTAATCCATTTTGAGTTTATTTTTGTGTATGGTGTTAGAAAGTGTTCTAGTTTCATTCTTTTACAAGTGGTTGACCAGTTTTCCCAGCACCACTTGTTAAAGAGGTTGTCTTTTTTCCATTGTATATCCTTGCCTCCTTTGTCGAAGATAAGGTGTCCATAGGTTCGTGGATTTATCTCTTGGCTTTCTATTCTGTTCCATTGATCTATATTTCTGTCTTTGTGCCAGTACCATACTGTCTTGATGACTGTGGCTTTGTAGTAGAGCCTGAAGTCAGGCAGGTTGATTCCTCCAGTTCCATTCTTCTTTCTCAAGATTACTTTAGCTATTTGAGGTTTTTTTGTATTTCCATACAAATTGTGAAATTATTTGTTCTAGTTCTGTGAAAAATACCATTGGTAGCTTGATAGGGATTGCATTGAATCTATAGATTGCTTTGGGTAGAATAGCCATTTTGACAATATTGATTCTTCCAATTCATGAACACAGTATGTTTCTCCATCTGTTTGTGTCCTCTTTGATTTCTTTCATCAGTGTTTTATAGTTTTCTATATATAGGTCTTTTGTTTCTTTAGGTAGATATACTCCTAAGTATTTTATCCTTTTTGTTGCAATGCTGAATGGTATTGTTTCCTTAATTTCTCTTTCTGTTTTCTCATTGTTAGTGTATAGGAATGCAAGGGATCTCTGTGTGTTAATTTTATATCCTGCCACTTTACTATATTCATTGATTAGCTCTAGTAATTTTCTGGTAGTGTCTTTAGGGTTTTCTATGTAGAGGATCATGTCATCTGCAAACAGCGAGAGTTTCACTTCTTCTTTTCCTATCTGGATTCCTTCTACTTCTTTTTCTGCTCTGATTGCTGTGGCCAAAACTTCCAACACTATGTTGAATAGTAGTGGTGAGAGTGGGCACCCTTGTCTTGTTCCTGATTTCAGGAGAAATGCTTTCAATTTTTCACCATTGAGGGTAATGCTTGCTGTGGGTTTGTCATATATAGCTTTTATTATATTGAGGTATGTTCCTTCTTTTCCTGCTTTTTGGAGAGTTTTAATCATAAATGAGTGTTGAATTTTGTCAAAGCCTTTCTCTGCATCTATTGAGATAATCATATGGTTTTTATCTTTCAATTTGTTAATGTGGTGTATTACATTGATTGATTTGTGGATATTAAAGAATCCTTGCATTCCTGGGATAAAGCCCACTTGGTCATGGTGTATAATTTTTTAAATATGTTGTTGGATTCTGTTTGCTAGAATTTTGTTAAGGATTTTTGGGCATCTATGTTCATCAGTGATATTGGCCTGTAGTTTTCTTTTTTGGTGGCATCTTTGTCTGGTTTTGGAATTAGGGTGATGGTAGCCTCATAGAATGAGTTTAGAAGTTTACCTGCTTCTGCAATTTTCTGGAAGAGTTTGAGTAAGATAGGTGTTAGCTCTTCTCTAAATTTTTGGTAGAATTCAGCTGTGAAGCCATCTGGTCCTGGGCTTTTGTTTGCTGGAAGATTTCTGATTACAGTTTCGATTTCCTTGCTTGTGATCGGTTTGTTAAGATCTTCTATTTCTTCCTGGTTCAGTTTTGGAAAGTTATACTTTTCTAGGAATTTGTCCATTTCTTCCAAGTTGTCCATTTTGTTGGCATAGAGCTGCTGGTAGTAGTCTCTTATGATCCTTTGTATTTCAGTGTTGTCTGTTGTGATCTCTCCATTTTCATTTCTAATTTTGTTAATTTGGTTCTTCTCCCTTTGTTTCTTAATGAGTCTTCCTAATGGTTTGTCAATTTTGTTTATTTTTTCAAAAAACCAGCTTTTAGCTTTGTTAATTTTTGCTATGTTCTCTTTAGTTTCTTTTGCATTTATTTCTGCCCTAATTTTTAAGATTTCTTTCCTTCTACTAACCCTGGGGTTCTTCATTTCTTCCTTCTCTAATTGCTTTAGATGTGTAGTTAGGTTATTTATTTGGCTTTTTTCTTGTTTCTTGATGTAAGCCTGTAATACTATGAACCTTCCCCTTAGCACTGCTTTTACAGTGTCCCATAGGTTTTGGGTTGTTGTGTTTTCATTTTCATTCATTTCTATGCATATTTTGATTTCTTTTTTGATTTCTTCTATGATTTGTTGGTTATTCAGAGCGTGTTATTTAGCCTCCATATGTTTGAATTTTTAACAATTTTTTTCCCTGTAATTGAGATCTAATCTTACTTCACTGTGGTCAGAAAAGATGACTGGAATGATTTCAATTTTTTTGAATTTTCCAAGACCAGATTTATGGCCCAGGATGTGATCTATTTTGGAGAAGGTTCTGTGTGCACTTGAGAAAAAGGTGAAGTTGATTGTTTTGGGGTGAAATGTCCTATAGATATCAATTAGGTCTAGCTGGTCCATTTAAGGTTTGTGTTTCCTTGTTAATTTTCTGTTTAGTTGATCTATCCATAGGTGTGAGTGGGGTATTAAAGTCTCCCACTGTTATTGTGTTACTATTAATTTCCTCTTTCATACTTATTAGCGTTTGCCTTACATATTGCGGTGCTCCTATGTTGGGTGCATATATATTTATAATTGTTATATCTTCTTCTTGGATTGATCCTTTGATCGTTATGTAGTGTCCTTCTTTGTCTCTTTTCACACCCTTTATTTGAAAGTCTATTTTATCTGATATGAGTATTGTGACTCCTGCTTTCTTTTGGTCTCCATTTGCATGAAATATTTTTTTCCAGCCCTTCACTTTTAGTCTGTATGTGTCTCTTGTTTTGAGGTGGGTTTCTTGTAGACAGCATATATAGGGATCTTGTTTTTGTATCCATTCAACCAATCTTTGTCTTTTGGTTGGGGCATTCAACCCATTTACATTTAAGGTAATTAAATTTAGTTTTTAAAATTGAGGAAGTTTGTTTCTCTGTATCTCAGAAGTAGCTAAAAGGGTTCAGATTTTGCCTGAATATAAGGAAGACTTATTATTATTATTATTTTACATTAGAACTTTTCTCCAAAAACTTGAATTGTTTTGTAGGTGGAGAGTTTGAAAGTCATTGTAGAATACAAATAGAAGGTAGATGTCTACTTTGCAGAGAGGTGATGGAGAGTTTGTAGCATTAGATAGAACCCAGCAGATATTGACAATATCTGCTTGCAGCCTCCGTTTGTAACTCTTGAAGCATGATTCATATCTCTGATGCCCTTGACATCCTAATGTAAATTTATTTCCCAAATTCAAATTAATAATGGATATTTGTGTGACGATTTCTTGGGGTGAGAGAGGAGAAACCATGTCACTGGCCATACAGCAAAGAGCTTTATGAAATCTTTATTTGACATCTTGTTTTTCCAAAAGGACTTTCTTGGTAGCTTAGCTGGTAAAGAATCCACCTGCAATGCAGGAGACCCCAGATGGATTCCTGGCTCGGGAAGATCTCCTCGAGAAGGGGTAGGCTATCCAGTTCCTCAGGCTTTCCTTGACAGGGTATCTCCTGCTCTTCGCCTTCCTTCCTTTCTCAATGAGGCATCTAAATTTTTCTCGGTCTGGTTTTTCTCCTCAGTCCTCTGCCACTTGGTATTTTCTTCAAGTCTCTAATGCCTCCTTTTTAGAATCAGAGCAATTTGGCTGTTTATTATTTCTCTAACACTGTCCCTGTCCTCTTGGCCTTGCTTTGCTAATGCAACACTTTTGCCTAGAAATTTCTTCCTTGAATGCAGTAGAGATTGTCAAGAACAAATATAATTTCCCTGTGATATACTTACTGACATGCAAGTATGTACACTTTGGGATGAGAACTGCTCAAAAATAAAAAAAAAATATGATGAAGATGCCATATGGATTGAAGAGGAAAATTGGAAGTACGAAAAAGGCATTATTTCTAAAGTTAATACGCTGAAATGTTTGCAGCTAGATACTGTTTTTGGTGATGGAAATAAATCATGCATAGAAGGAAACCAGAAGATTTGACACTAATATAATCCTCTCATGTTGTTGCAAATAAGACATAATACTTTAAAATCATTAGTTAAGATGTACCTTACACTTTATTTGCGTGCAGTGTATCCATAGTTCCTAGAAATCACAAGAGGAATTTAGAGGGGAAAGACTGGATTTTTTTTTCTTATTTCTATTTAACACAGGCTATCATGACTCCGACTGCAGTCCATTCTTTGTCATAACAAGTATTGGTATCTTCAGTTCAGTTCAGTCGATCAGTCATGTCTGACTGTTTGCTACACCATGGACTGCAGCATGCCAGGCCTCCTGTTCCATCACTGACTCCTGGCGCTTTCTCAAACTCATGTCCATCAAGTCAGTGATGCCATCCAACCATCTCATTCTCTATTGTCCCCTTCTTCTCCTGCCATCAATCTTTCCCAGCATGAGGGTATTTTCAAATGAGTCAGTTCTCTCTATCGGGTTGCCAGAGTGTTGGAGTTTCAGCTTTAGCATCAGTCCTTCCAATGAATATTCAGAACTGATTTCCTTTATGATTGACTGGTTTGATCTCCTTGCAGTCCAAGGGGCTGTCAAGAGTCTTCTCCAACACCACGGTTCAAAAGCATCAATTCTTCAGTGCTGGGCTTTCTTTGTAATCCAGTTCTCACATCCATACATGACTACTGGAAAAACCATACCTTTGACTAGACAGACCTTTGCTGGCCAAGTAGTGTCTCTGCTTTTTAATATGCTGTCTAGGTTGGTCATAGCTTTTCTTCCAAGGAGCAAGCATCTTTTAATTTCATGGCTGCAGTCACCATCTGCAGTGATTTTGGAGCCCAAAAAAGTAAAGTCTGTCACTGTTTCCATTGTTTCCCCATCTATTTGCCATGAAGTGATGGGACCAGATGCCATGATCTTAGTTTTCTGAATGTTGAGCTTTAAGTCAACTTTTTCACTCTCCTCTTTCATTTTCTTCAAGAGCCTGTTTATGACTTTCTGCCATAAGGGCAGTGTCATCTGTGTATCTGAGGTTATTGATATTTCTCCCTGCAATCTTGATTCCAGCTTGTGCTTCATCCAGCCTAGCATTTTGCATGATGTACTCTGCGTATAAGTTAAATGAGCAGGGCGACAATATACAGCCTTGTACTCCTTTCCTGGTTTGGCCCAGTCTCTTGTTCCATATCCAGTTCTAACTGTTGATACTTGACCTGCATACAGATTTCTCAGGAAGCAGATAAGGTGGTCTGGTACTCCCATCTCTTTAAAAATTTTCTGCAGTTTGTTGTGATCCACACAGTCAAAGGCTTTGGCATAGTCAATACAGCAGAGGTAGATAATTTTCTGGAACTCAGTTGCTTTTTTGATGATCTAGTGGATATAGGAAATCTGTTCTCTGGTTCCTCTGCCTTTTCTAAATCCAGCTTGACCATCTGGAATTTCACGGTTCACATACTTCTAAAGACTGACTTGGAGAATTTTGAGTATTGCTTTGCTAGTGTGTGAGATGTGTGAAATTGTGCAATAGTTTGAACATTCTTTGGCACTGCCTTTCTTTGGGATTGGAATGAAAATTGACCTTTTCCAGTCCTGCTGAGTTTCCCAAATTTGTTGGCATATTGAGTGTAGCACTTTGACAACATTGTATTTTAGGATTTGAAATAGCTCAACTGGGATTCCATTATACACTAGCTTTGTTGATAGTGATGCTTCCTAAGGCCCACTTGACTTTGCATTCCAGGATTTCTGGCTCTAGGTGAGTGATCACACCATCATGGTTATCTCAGTCATGAAGATCTTTTTTGTATAATTCTTCTGTGTATTCTTGGCACCTCTTCTTAATATCTTCTGTTTCTGTTAGGTTCATATCATTTCTGTCCTTTATTGAGCCCATCTTTGCATGAAATGTTCCCTTGGTATCTCTAATTTTCTTGAAGAGATCTCTAGTCTTTCCCATTCTATTTTTTCCCTCTATTTCTTTGCATTGATCACAGAGGAAGACTTTCATATCTCTCCTTGTTTTTCCTTGGAACTCTGCATTCAAATAGGTGTATCTTTCCTTTTCTCCTTTGCCTTTAGTTTCTCTTCTTTTCTCAGCTATTTGTAAGGGCTCTTCAGACAACCATTTCGCCTTTTTGCATTCTTTTTTCTTGGGGATCATCTTGATCACTGCCTCCTGTACAGTGTCATGAACCTCTGTCTGTATTTCTCCAGATACTGTGTCAATGAGATCTAATCCCTTGAATCTATTTGTCACTTTCACTGTATAATTGTAAGGGATTTGATTTATGTCATACCTGAATGGACTAGTGATTTTCCCTACTCTTTTCAAATTAAGTCTGAATTTGACAATAAGGAGTTCATGATCTGAGCCACAATCTGCTCCTGGTCTTGTTTTTGCTGACTGTATAGAATGTCTCCATTTTTGGCTGTAAAGAATATAATCAGTCTGATTTCAGTGTTGATCATCTGGTGATGTCCATGTGTAGAGTCTTCTCTTGTGTTGTTGGAAGAGGGTTTTGCCATGACCAGTGCATTCTCTTGGCAAAATTCTGTTAGCCTTTTGTATTCCAAGGTCAAATTTGCCTGTTACTCCAGGTATCTCTTGACTTCCTGCTTTTGCATTCCAGTCCCATAAAATGAAAAGCACATGTGTCTTGGGTGTTAGTTCTCGAAGGTCTTGTAGAACTTCATAGATCCGTTCACCTTCAGCTTCTTCAGCATTATTGGTTGGGGCATAGACTTGGGTTCCTGTGATATTGAATGGTTTGCCTTAGAAATGAACAGAGACCATTCTGTCATTTTTGAGATTGCACCCAAGTGCTGCATTTTGGACTCTTGTTGGCTATGAGGGCTATTCCATTTCTTCTGAGGGATTCTTCCCCACAGTAGTAGATAAAATGGTCATTTGATTCACCCATTCCCATCCATTTTAGTTCACTGATTCCTAAAATGTTGTTGTTCACTCTTGCCATCTACTGTTTGACCACTTCCAATTAGCCTTGATTCAGGGACCTAACATTTCAGATTCCTATGCGATATTGTTCTTTACAGCATCGGACTTTACTTCCGTCACCAGTCACATCCACAGCTGGATGTTATTTTTTTTTGGGTTCTGTCTTTTCTGGGGTTATTTTTCCTCTCTTCTCCAGTAGCGTATTGGACACCTACTGACGTGGGAAGTTTTATCTTTCAGTGTCATATCTTTTTGCCTTTTCATACCGTCCATGGGGTTCTCAAGGCCAGAATACTGAAATGGTTTGCCGTTCCCTTCTCAAGTGGACCACGTTTTGGTGTCTTGAAAATGAAATGATAGTGAAAGTCACTCAGTCATTTCTGATTCTTTGTGATCCCATGGCCTATCCTGTCCATGGAATTTTCCAGGCTAGAATAATGGAGTGGGTAGGTAGCTTTTCCCTTCTCCAGAGGACCTTCCCAACCCAGGGATTGAACCCATGTCTCCCACATTGCAGGCACATTCTTTACCAGCTGATCCTCGAGGGTTAGTAGCTGTCAAAACTGCTACTTTTTCCTCTTCTTCCTTCTCTTCCACCAGAGCCCTTTTTGAAGGACAATCTAAAGGCCACAGAAAAATGAACCAAAAATTCTGACCTGCAGAGCTGAGTTTGTGGGACACAAACTTTTTTTTTGGCTTTTTGAAACTTTTTGTGGATATATTAAATATTCCTGGATTTACCTTATGATATTGAGTGAAATAGAAGAACATTATTATAAACATAATTTACTTCTAAATGCAGTACCACTTGAAATTCAAAACATTTCATCATTGTATGAACTATTGAATGTACACTACAGTGTCTTTTAAGTGTTGGACTTCTACCAGTCTGATGATCTTTCTCAAAATTCATGAGGTAATGTACAAAGAGGTACAGTAACATAGTTTTATTAAAACTGAAAGTGTCCTGAGATTGACAGAGTGATAGAATCAAAAAATAATAATCTGGTCCCTATTTCTTTCATATTTTATGAAATTAAAATACTACAAAATGTCATGGGATGTTGTTCTATCTCTTGAAGGCTATCATACAACTTTAATATAATAGATACATAATCTCAATTGTTTGATTTTTAGTTTATACTCAATTATAGATCTTTGTCTGTCTTAAATATGTATTAATTTTCCATGTGGACCTTACCTTCTCAGTCTTTAAAGTATTTGGAGAGCATATGGTCTCATTAAACTCTCCTTGAGAATGTGTGCAGAGTAATCAATATTTTAAAATAATTTGTTACCTTATCTTGGGTCATTTCCATTTTCTTTACCTTATGAGATAGTAACCTATTTGAAACAAAAGTGAAGAGCATTCCAATTCTTTTTTTTTTTTTAACAGGGATGAGTTATTAATTTGGGACATATGAGCAATGTACACAAATTTAAAAAAATGAGATGGGTTGATAGTAAGTAACAGTCTTAAGCAATCTTAATTTTGGAAAATTTAACAAAATAGAATGTAATTTTTTATCCTTTTATAATGTCTGTTACTGCAACATTGTTTTCAATAAATGAAGGAATCCCAGTAGAGATTCTTAGAACATTTTAGAAATTAGAGAACTAATTGCATATCAGTTCAGCCCATGCCATGTTAATTTTCATGACATTTTATATAATATATTTACTACTTGCAGTGTCCTATATATGTAATGAAAATATGAAGTTAAATGTGTATTTCATGATTAACTTCTTCTTTAAAACATTACTGTTAAGAACCTTCAGGAATTAAAATTATCATAGATAAATTTATTTTCCATGCAGATAGGGTTTAGTTTTTAAATCAGGCTATCTAAAACTAGTATATATTAAGATTTATTTGATACAAGATTTTATTTTATATTTTAGAGTGTACTGAACATAGTTCATATTTTATTTGAGTGTGAAATTTGTTGTAAACACCCCACTTTAATTTACTACTTTGGGAGATTTCAGATGTAAACTGTAGATTGGTTTGGGCCTGCATGTGTTGACCAGGTGTTTATGCCAACTTTGGCTTTAAATCTTGCCAAATGACTCTTCAACATAAAAGTTAATAAAGTATTATTTTATTGATTGACCCTGCTGGGTAAAATTGTTGAACATACTCAGATGTGAACCAGTTTTATCTAAATTATAAAGATATTCCTCTGTAGACTAATAGTGTGCTTGACTGCATGGTATGTGCTGAAGTCGAGATTTACTGAGTGAGTAGATGAATGCACTGTAGATTTTTTAGTCAACTCAGTCGTGTCTGACTCTTTGCAACTACAAAAAGAGTAGTAGTCCCAAAAAGAGTTGTGTCTGACTTTTTACTACTACAGTGAACTGTAGTCCACCAGGCTTCTCTGTCCATGGGATTTCCCAGGCAAAAATAACTAGAGTGGGTTGCCATTTTCTTCTCCAGGGGATTTTTCCAACCCAGGTGTTGAACCCAACTCTCTTGCATTGCAGGCAGGTTCTTTATCACTGAACCACCTGGGAAGTCTGGATGAATATATAACTATTCTGTAGAAATACTTTGGCCATTTTTCTTCCATGCCATTTTCAGGTCATGGATAGATAGCTATTTGACTTTGATGATTGCTGTAATTTTCTTAAACATGCGTTTTGCCTTTTATTCAAAGTATGAGTTGCTTTGTTATGTTCCTATTTGTATATGACAGTACACAATGTGGAACTACTGTAGAGTTTTAGAATTTAGTCTCTCATTTATTCACTTACCAAGCATATATTCATTATTTTCTCTGTGCCTGATCCTTTGCTAGAAGGATATGATACAAACATGAGACCTACTCTCAAGAAATGAGAGAAATAGAAGTGTTCACATTTATTATAATTATAAAACAGTCTATAACGTACACACTCAGTAAAACACAGGCACAGTGTACTTTGGGACATTACAGGCAGGGTGACTTATGGTCACCCTGTGCTGAGTAAGCAAACATTGAATGCGCAGAAAAGTGGGAGTGAAGGAAGCTATGAAGGGTTAGTTTTAAGTCTGAAGAAGGGAGTATGGATATAAGAAGCTATAAGGGATGAAGAAACAGACTTTCTAGAGGATACTGCAGAAAGGAACTGAGTAGAGAGTGATCTCTTTCTATCAATAGCTGACCAAAGGTGTTCAGAAGGTTTTGCTTTGGACATAGTCTGAGAGAAGGAGATGAAACATTCTAGGGCACTGGCTAGCTTCTGTCCTTCAATTTTTATTCTGTTTCTTATTTAATTAAATTAATTTATTTAATTTATATTTAAAATTTTCTTGGCCTTGCTTAATATCACGTGGAATCTTAATTTCCTGACAAGGGATCAAACCCATGCCCCTTGCGTTGGAAGTGCTGAGTCTTAACCACTGGACCACACGGGAAGTCCTGTATATTTCTATTTCTTCTAGCCAGTTATGAAATTTAATGGCATTTTAGTCTTTTAGTATGAATACTTTCCAAAGAGGGCCCTCCTCAGCCCCTCACTCTTTCCCATTTAGGTTGACATTCTTTCCAATCTTTGCATGCATGCTAAGTCACTTCAGTCATGTTCGACTGTGTGATCCCATGACTGTAGCCCACCAGGCTCCTCTTTCCACGGGATTCTCTAATCAAGAATACTAGAGTAGGTCGCCATGCCCTCGTTCAGGGGATCTTCCCGGCCCAGGGGTCAAACCCACGTGTCTTGTGCCTCCTGCATTGGCAGGTGGGTTCCTCACCACTAACGAGTGATCTGAATTCTGGCGTGCATCCACAATGGCAAGTGTAAGAAGCCAGAGGCACGGCTGTGTAGGTGGGGTCGGGCAGAGGGTATTTCTTATGATTAGCTGTTAATTTGCTTTTACTTTGTGAATTTCAAGCATTTACAACATGGTCTCAGCACAGTCTCACCGTGTGCATTGCTCCTGGGATTCTAGTGCTTAGCATTAATCCTTTTATAATGTATCTCTTCCTCTTCATCTGATTGCTAGCTTTGCTGTTATTGTTCAGTCACTAAGTCATGTCTAACCCTTTGCGACCCCATGGATTGCAGCACAGCAGGCCTCCCTGTCCTTTACTATCTCCCGGAGTCTGCTCAAACTTGTGTCCATTGAGTTGATGATGCCATCCAACTATCTCATCCTCTGTCATTGCTTTCTTATCCTACCTTCAGTCTTTCCAGGCATCAGGGTCTTTTCCAGTGAGTCAGTTCTTCACATCAGGTGGCCAAAGTATTGGAGTTTCAGCTTCAGCATCAGTCCTTCCAATGAATATTCAGGGTTGATTCTCTTTAGGATTGACTGGTTTTATCTCCTTGCAGTCCAAGGAACTCTCAAGAGTCTTGTCCAGGACCATAGTTTGAAGGCGTCAATTTTTGGTGCTCAACCTTTTTTATTGTCCAGCTCTTACATCCATACATGACTACTGGCAAAACCATAGCTTTGACTATACGGACCTTTGTCGGCAATGTGATGTCTCTGCTTTTGAATATGCTCTTTGTCATAGCTTTTCTTCCAAGGAGCAAGTGTCTTTTAATTTCATGGCTGCAGTCACATCTACAGAGATTTTAGAGCCGGAGAGAATAAAGTCTGTCAGTGTTGCTAGTTTTTACCATCTTATTTGCCATGAGGTGTTGGGGCTGGATGCCATGATTTTAGTTTTTTAAATGTTGAGCTTTTAAGACAGCTTTTTCTCTCACCTCTTTCACCTTCATCAATAGGCTCTTTAGTTCCTTTTTGCTTTCTGCCTTTAGGGTGATGTCATCTGCATATCTGAAGTTACTGATTTTTCTCTCAGCAATCTTGATTCCAGCTTGTGCTTCATCCAGCCTGGCATTTCACATGATGTACTCTGCATAGAAGTTAAATAAGTAGGTGGACAGTATACAGGTTTGATATACTCCTTTCCCAATAATTGAACCAGTCCATTGTTCCATGTCCAGTTCTGTTGCTTCTTAACTCATACACATTTCTCAGGAGGCAGGTAAGGCTGGTAGTCCCATCTCTTCAAGAATTTTCCACAGTTTGTTATGATCCACATAGTCAAAGGCTTTAGCATGCTCAATGAAGCAGAAGTAGATGTTTTCGATAAATTCCTTGCTTTTTCTATGATCCAGCAGATATTGACAGTTTGATTTCTGGTTCCTCTGCCTTTTCTAAATCCAGCTTGTACATCTGGAAGTTCTCAGTACATGTACTGTTGAAGCTTAGCTTGAAGGATTTGAGCGTTACCTTGCTAGCATGTGAAATGAGTGCACCTGTACAGTAGTCTGAACATTCTTTGGCATTGCATTTCTTTGGGTTTAGAATGAAAACTGACCTTTTCTAGTCCTGTGGTCACTGCTGAGTTTCCCAGATTTGCTGGCATGTTGAGTACAGTGCTTTACCAGCATCATCTTTTGAGATTTGAAATAGCTCAGCTGGAATTACATCAGCTCCACTAGCTTTTTTCGTACTAATGCTTCCTAAGGCCCACTTGATTCACACTCCAGGATTTCTGGCTCTTGGTGGGTGATCACACCATCACACATAATAAACACGTGAATAGTGTTTATTATCTAGGTCCTTCAAAATTTCAGCCTGGAGCCCGGGCTTCTGATTCCCAGCCCACTTTCATTCTCACCTTATGTTTCTATTTTACTTCTATTTCATGTGAGATTCTTGCTTAGTTTTATATCTCCTAATGAGTGACGCTGGGATTCCCTGGTGGCTCAGTGGTAAAGAATCCACCTACCAATGCAGGAGATGCAAGTTTGATCCTTGGGTTGGGTAGGTACCCTGGAGAAGGGAAGAGTAACCCACTCCAATATTCTTGCCTGAGAAATACCAAGGACTGAGAAGCCTGGTGGGCTACAGTCCGTGAGGTTACAAAGAGTCAGACATGATGTAGTGAAACAACAACAATAAATGAGTGAAGCTAAGTACTTTTAAATGCTTAAAAAATGTTTGTTTTATTTCCCCCCCTGTGTTAACTGTTTATTCATGTCTTCTATACATTAATTCTTCTGTGGGATTTTTTTTTTTTTTTGACTGCATCTCACTTTATTGCTTACTTTATGTGTTAAGGAACTTCACCCTTTGCCATAGATATTTTTCCCATTTCATGGTTAGTGTTTTGGGTCTTCTCATGGTGTTTTGCCCTATGGATGTTTTCATTCATTGTTATGGAGTTGACATTATCAATATTTTTGTGACTTCTGAACTTGAACGTATGGTTATGTCAAATGTGGACTCCTCAGAAGGCAAGTATAAAAAAGCCTGTTAACCAAGTAAAGTTAAGCTAATTAGTGTAGTTAATTAACACAAGAGGAGAGAAGGGGAGAACACCCAACTTGACAGAGTAAAGTAGTATATCAAAATGAGGAAATTAGGGCACAGATCTGTAGGGTTTCAGGGCCTGCAAGGATGAATGTAAGGCAAGTCTTACACAACACGTGTTGGCTGAGGTTATGCAAAATACACGACAAAATTGCTTTTGGTTGACTGAGAATGACAAAATGAGGATCTGGAAGAGGGCCTTGGTAAACAAGCTGTTAATATTGATTGGAAGGTGAGATCTTAGTCTTAGAGCTGGTATTTCCTGGAGAAAGCAGCTAAGCTGTTTTTGCCTGCTCCTAATGTTGTTTAGTACAAAAACAGTAAATTGTCTTCATTCTCTATCATTCAATATAAGCATAGGGTTAAATGTTAGATTCACTTCTCAGTTATAAGGAAGTGTTACCCTTTTCTCTCATTTTAACTTTCTTTGCTTGAAAGTGAAAGTTTAGTCGCTCAGTCATGTCCGACTTTGAGACCCCAAGGACTGTAGCCCACCAGGCCCCTCCGTCCGTGGGATTCTCCAGGCAAGAGCACTGGAGTGGGTGCCACTGCCTCCTCCAGAGGATCTTCCCAACCCAGGGATCAAAGCTCAGTCTCCCACATTGTAGGCAGGTACTTTACTGTCTGGCCACCAGGGAAGTCCTGTATATATGACTTAATTTTATACGTAATTCTTTATTATTTGTAGACTTTATCCTGATGGATGGTGGATTTAGCTTTGTTTTCTTACAGAGTCTACTTGGCTATCTCAGTACTATTCATTAAGCAATTTAATGTTCCTCCAGAGATTTGAGATTTTATTTTTATTATATATAAATTTTCATCCATTTTTGATTCTCTTTCTGCACTTTACCTTCTGATTCATCCAAGTGCTACCTTCATATCACCATCACGGTATATGAATTCCAGAGTCTGGGTATGTTTTGAAGTTTGTTAGTGGTTATTCTCCCTTAAAAAAACAAAGTACTACCTTCCTTTCAGATATATTTCTGGTTATTCCTGTTTGCTTATTTTTTCCATAGAAACTTTAGAATCAACTTTTTTCTCTGAAACTGATATTTTCTAAGACATTTTAGAATAGAATCAGAGTATTTTCTAATAAAGTATTTGTAATCTATAGGAAATAAAAAATTGAGTTAGTTTAGAAATTACTTTAGAAAACATGGCTAATTTTTCACAAAATAAAGTAAACTCATTCAGACCATGGGTACACTACAGAGTGTTTTGATATCTTTATACAGTACTTGCTTCTTTTTTCAGAACTTTTATTCTTGGTTGACTGTCTTTTCTAGTTGGCATTATAAATGGGAGCTCTTCCTCTAGCTGTTCATATTCAAATTTATGATTGATTTTATTATTTAAAGCTATTATGTTTTGTCAATTATTTGCCCTATCATGTTACTAAGTTCTCTCATTGCTTATGTAGTTTTTAAGTTTATGCTTTTGATTTTCAAGATGGACAGTGATTTCATCAGCAAATTTTACATCTTCTTTTCAATGCATGTCCTTTTGTTTTTTTTTGGCTAACTGAATTGACTAGTACCTTAATTACAATGATAAATAACAGAGGTGATGGTGGACACTTCCTTGTTCTTGACTTCTGTGGGAATGCTTCTGAATTCTCCTCGTTTAGCATAGCCCTACTTTTAAGCAGAGAGTCAGTGTTTTATTGTGTTAAGAATATTTCTGTGTCTGTCTCAGTGCCTAGTGGCTTTGCTAGGCTATGTCTTTGGTAGAAAGCATTAGGTCCAAAATTCCTCTGCTGTGTGTCCTTTTTAGTGTTACTGGATTCAAGTTTTCCTTTTCTTTGATGGGGAAATTTTTGAATTATAAATCATATATTTTTTCCTTTTCTGTACTTTTGGTTTTCTTTGAGAATACATTTATATATTGAATCTGCTTTGCATGTCTTTTACATATCTATGTCTTTTTCCACTTCTTTCTTTTTTATTTATTTTTATTAGTTGAAGGCTAATTACTTTACAATATTGTAGTGGTTTTTGCCATACATTGACATGAATCAGCCATGGATTTACATGTGTTCCCCATCCCGATCCCCCCTCCCGCCTCCCTCCCCATCCCATCCCTCTGGGTCTTCCCAGTGCACTAGCCCTGAGCACTTGTCTCATGCATCCAACCTGGGCTGGTGGTCTGTTTCACCCTTGCTATAAAACTCCTGGAGGAGAACATAGGCAAAACACTCTCCTACATAAATCACAGCAGGATCCTCTATGACCCACCTCCCAGAATATTGGAAATAAAAGCAGAAATAAACAATGGGACCTAATTAAACTTAAAAGCTTTTGCACAACAAAGGAAATGATAAGCAAGGTGAAAAGACAGCCCTCACAATGGGAGAAAATGATAGCAAACGAAGCAACAGACAAAGGATTAATTTCAAAAATATACAAGCAGCTCCTGCAGCTCAATTCCAGAAAAATAAATGACCCAATCAAAAAATGGGCCAAAGAACTAAACAGACATTTTTCCACTTCTTTCAGTTATTTATTTTTCTTCATTGGCTTTATTTTTTTTTTCAGAATTATGACAATTTCATGCTTCCTCCAGTGCTTATTCTTCTTCATGCACTCTCCAATTATTATGTTTATTCCTGTGTATTTCTGTGTTCTTTGTTCAAGTCCTTTCCTATCAGTTCACGTCTCTCCCTCTGTTTTATTCAATATCTCCATGCCAAGTCTCTGTGTGCTAGTTTTGTGGTCTCCTTTTATTGACAGCTTCCATTTTTTTTTTTTAAGATGACATGTATATTCACAAATTTTATCTGCTCTCTCTAATATACTTTTTTCTCTTAAATATTTTCCCACTGTAGATGCTTTCACTACTGTTTTTTTCTTGTAGTTTTCTTACAGTATCATTGCATCAAATCTATACCATGGTATTATTATGGATTTCCCTTTCATAGCTTTTGAAAGAGGTTCCTTTGGGGATGGGGATGGATAGCTTTCTAGTCTCTGCAACCCGATTCTCCCTTCTTCCCCCAATCCTGTGACACAGGGGCAGAGTGATTCTTGCATATGGGGTTCGTGTGTGTGTGTGTGTGTGTGTGTGTGTGTAGGTGGACATCTACCTCTTCTGTTCTCTGTGAGTAGACCACTTATAGGAAAACTTACACTGACTTTTATAGCTTTTTTTCTTCCTTCTTTAAAGACTATAGCCCCTATTTCCTAAGGTAGACTCTTGAAAAAGTGTATTTTTGTTGTCACAGTTTGAAATCTTCCACCTGTGATTCCCTTAACACTCCCCTGAAACTCTCCTAATGGGTTCTGACCATTCTGACATATATTATGCACTCCTTCCTAAATTTTGAAGTCTCAGATTTAAATACCTAAAATTGGTGTTTGTGAGACTTTAACAATTTGTAGCTTAATACACTTTTCAGAAGAAGGAAAAGCTTTGAATTAAGATGGTATCATGTTTAGGTCAGAAATCTGAATGGCCTTTAACTAATTCTAAGAGAGAAAGAATTAGAAAATTGGGTACTCATTACTTAAAAGATGCTGTCAGCTTAAGATGGGTTAGGAGATATTATTTGCAGCTCAGTTACAAACTACTTTAAAAATTTTTCTGTTTTGCACTATTAATATTTCTATAGATTACATAAAATATCACTTACAGAGCTTTGCCTCCCATCTCTCTATACACACCCTTTGCCAAGTCCTCTGACGCTCTTCCTGTCAAGAAATGGAGTCTATTTCTCCACCCTCATCCATCCTGGCTAACCTTGTAACTAGCTTTGGCCAATAGATTAGAGCAAAAGAATTCCTGGCTTCTGCCCACATTCTTATGGAGCTCTGTCAGCACCATGTGCAGACACCAGGCTGACCTCTTTGAAGGTGACAGAGAGTCCCACTTTAACTTCAGCATTAATTCCTAGATAAGAGATTGACACTGTTTAGACTGTCCAGCTGCAGTTGGATTGAACAGATGACTCCAAGTGAGACAGCAAAATGTCTGCCCAGTTGAGCCTAGCCCAAGTTGCTGACCCACTGAATTGTGAACAAATAAAATGGCTGTGATTTTCAGTCTATGTATTTGGGGATTTTGCTATAGTGCAATAGAATATTGATGTAATAATTCAGTATATTTAATAAATATTTCACTATATCTATGCTGTCATTAGACATGACATGAAAATAATAATAAAAAGTGCTCATGCATTATTACTATTTTTAAATAATAGAGTATACCACATTATAGAGTAAGGTTTAGTGATGTGCAGAAAATAAGCTCTTTGATACTACATAAAGACCTGATGCTAGGAAAGATTGAGGGCAGGAGGAGAAGGGGATGGCAGAGGATGAGATGATTGGATGGCATCACTGACTCAATGGACATGAGTTTGGGTGGACTCCGGGAGTTGGTGATGGACAGGGAGGCTTGGGGAGAAGGCAGTGGCAACCCGCTCCAGTATTCTTGCCTGGAGAATCCCAGGGACAGAGGAGCCTAGTGGGCTGCCGTCTATGGGGTCTCACAGAGTCCGACATGACTGAAGCGACTTAGCAGCAGCAGCAGGGAGACCTGGCGTGCTGTGGTTCATGGGGTTGCAAAGAGTCGGACATGACTGAGCGAGTGAACTGAACCGAACTGATTAATATATTAAGAATTGCTTTATCTTAAAGATTCAGTGCTCTAAATTATTGCTCTCAATCCAGTCCTGTGGTTGGAACTCTGTGGCAGTACTTATAAATGTGTCAAAATTTAATAACTTACCTAATAAATTTTAGAAGTGACTAAAATATTGTAAAAGTATAGAATAAAATATATATTTACCAGTTACAATACATAGTATTACGTTTTTAATTAATTTATTTTTTATTGAAGGATAATTGCTTTACAGAATTTTGTTGTTTACTCTCAATCCTCAACATGAATCAGCCATAGGTGTACATATGTCCCCTCCCTTTTGAACCTCCCTCCTATCTCCCTCCCCATCCCACCCCTCTAGGTTGATACAGAGCCCCTGTTTGAGTTTCCTGAGCCATACAGCAAATTCCTGTTGGCTATCTATTTTACATATGGTAATGTAAGTTTCCATGTCACTTTCTCCATACATCTCACCCTCTCCTCCCCTCTCCCCATGTCCATAAGTCTATTCTCTATGTCTGTTTCTCCATTGTTGCCCTATAAATAAATTCTTCAGTACCATTTTTCTAGATTCTGTATATATCTGTTAGAATATGGTATTTTGATAAAATTCAGCATTAGTATTTTTCTTTTATGATTTGTACTTTCTATAAAGTCACATCTAAAATATCTTTGGTTTCCCCAAGGTTGCAAAATTTTTCTCTTGTGTTCTATTTTTTTGTTAGTAATCTCAACTTTTCATTTAGATCTGTGATCCTTTCTAAGATAATTACTGTGTATTGTGTGTGGTAAATGTCAAGAGGGTTTAGTTTTTCCATATGGTTACTGTGTTGCTCAAACGTCATTTGTCTGAAAGCTCTCTGCAGTGAATCACCTTTCTACTCTGTTGCGAGTGAATATGTATGTAGAGTGTATTTCTGCATTTGCTATGAGCACAGATCATTTTTTTAAGGTATTTCTCACCTGTAGTTCACTTTTATTCTGATTACCTCTAACACATAAGTGTAGTTTAGTCACACTGCAGGACTGACTAGCTAGGGGAATGAGAACTGGAAAGGAGGTATTATAAAGACTGAGAGATGGAGGTGAGGCAACCCCAGCCAGGAATGAGGGCACAGAACAACATTCATGCCTTGAACGCTGGCCAGCAGGAGAAGGATATTCCCTGAGAAAGGTTCTCAACAAATTTTAACTAAATAATGAATGAGTTGATAGATGAATAAATTGGGAAGTGGAGTAGCAAGTTCAGTTTTCTGTTATTATAAATTACTACTATTTATTCTTACTTTTTTCTTAAGGCTTTCAATGAGGTTTCATTCTAAGACCTGTTTGGTATAGTGTGTCAATAACCAGAATAAATTTAGATGCCATCTGGTAAAAGTGTCTCATGTTACGTGTTAAGAAAACATTCCACTCAATCAGGAGAGAGGCATACAGTAAATGGTCAAAGCAGAATCTTGATTCAGACCTTTGGACTTTTTGTGCAGGTTTGGGTTCTTTTGACTGTACTAAATGTTTTGTTTCAAACACTGAAAAGTATGCTTTTAAATGAATAATGGAATCAACTCTGGTAAACCCCCCCCCCCCCCCAAAATTTAAAAATCCATAAAGGAAACCTTTTAGAAAAAAAAAAAAACATCCAGGGAGTAAATGTTTTACTAATTGTTAAATTGAATGCTTTCTTCCATCCAAGATCAGTTTGGGTCTAAATAATGATTCAAGACTTTGTAGTGCAGCACTGGGATATAATGCCTAATTTTCTAGTGTTCAAATCAAGCAAGAGATCCATGCACAGCCCCTTCTGTATTCTTTTTAAACAGGGCTACTCTTGCAGATATCAAAATCTGTTATATTTACTGAAAAAATAATTTCTCTCAAGAATGTGGAATTAACGCTGCTGCTTTCTGAAAGCTAAGTGACATAATTAATACATAATGAGTCAGAATAAAGATATTCAACATTAGCTTTAAGAAACAGTGACTTTCACAGTCAAAACCAGACATGACACTAAACTATTTTGAAGTCAATAATCTGTTTAAAGAATGAATGTTTGTCCTTCAGGAGAAAGGTTCGTCAGTAGCAGAAAGACAGGGAAAAAAGTTAGGGATGCAGATGCATGCAAAGAAGTCAGGGTGGTACTTAGAGAAGAGAAGGTTCTAATTTTTAAAACTTTCTCCTTTTTTTTTTTTTTTGTTAAGAATATGTAAGTTCTACTTTCTTAGCAAATTTCAGTTTTATAGTACAGTGCTATCAACCACAGTTAACATGTTATTATACATTAGAGCCTCAGACCTTATTTATCTTACAAATGAAAATGTGTCCCCTCTCACCATCCTGTCCCTTTCGCCACCCTACCCCCAGCTCCTGGCAACTACTTTCTACTCTATTTCTGTGACTTCATTTTTTTTTTTTTTAAGATTCTACATTTAAGCAATACCATGTGGTATTTCACTTAGCATAAATATTCTCCAAGTTTGTCCATGTTGCTTTAAATGACAGGATTGCTTTCTTTTTTAAAGAATGAATAATGTTCCATTGTATACACATACCTCAGTTTCTTTATCCATTCATCCTTTCATGGACACTTAGGTTGTTCCCATAGCTTCGATATTGCTGCAGTGAATGTGAGAATGCCGATATCTCTTTGATATGATGAGTTCATATCTTTGAGTGTATACCTAGAGGTGAAACTGCTGAATCATATGGTAGTTCTATTTTTAATTTCTGGGGGAACCTCTATACTCTTTTCCATAGTGACTACCAGTTTACATTCCCACCACCCATACACAAAAGTTCCCTTTTCCCCACATCCCCACCACTATTAGGTGTCTCTTGATTTTTCAGTAGTAGATATGCTAATATCTCACTGTGGTATTAATTTGCGTTTCCCTGCTGATCAGTCATGTTGAACACCTTTTCATGTACCTATTGGCCATTAATATATCTTCTTCAGAAAAATGTCTGTTTAGATACATTGCTCCTTTAGAAGGATTTAATTTAAAATTAGATGTTGATGATGATCCTGTTCTAGCAAGTTATATAAGCTTCTTGTGTATTCTGGATATTAACTCCTTACCAAATATGTATTTGCAAATATTTGCTCCCATTCCATGGGATGATCTTTCATTTTGTTGATAATTTCCTTTCGTGTATATAAGCTTTTTAGATTGATGGAATCCCATTTTTAAACCTTTGCTTTTGTTGCCTTTGCTTCTGGTGTCAAATCCTTGTCAAATGTCAGGTGTTCCCACTTATAGTTTCTTACTGTCAAATGTCAGGTGTTCCCACTTATATTTTCTTACAGAAGTTTTAGAAATTCGGGTTTTATGTTCAAGTCTTTAATTCATTTTGAATTGGTGTTTGTATATGATACAGGATAATGGTCCAGTTTCATTCTTTTGCATGTGGTTATTTTTCCCAGTACCATTTATTGAAGAGACTACCCTTTCCTCCTTGTATATTCTTGACTTCTTTATAAAAAAAAAATTGACCATATACATGTTGTTCTATTTTGGGCTTTCTATTCTTTCCCATTGATCTATTTTAGGCCAGTCCCATACCATGTTGATCATAATAGTTTGTAATGTAGTTTGAAATCTGAAAGTGTGATACTTCAAGCTTTGTCCTTCTTCACAAGATTGCTTTGGCTTTTTGGGGTCTTTCATTATTCCATACAAATTTTAGAATTGTTTGTTTGGTTTCAGTGAGAAAAATGCCCTTGGAATTTTGATAGGGATTACATTGAATATCTTGATTGTTTTGGGTAAAGGGATATTTTAACAATGTTTAACTACTTTAATCCTTCCAATCCATGAATATGGAATACCTTTCTATTTATTTGTGCCTTTTCCAACTCCTTTCATTAGTGTCCTAATTTTCAGTGAATAAATCTTTCACCTACCTGCTTAAATTTATTTCTAAATTAAAAAAATATATTTTAGAGGAGATTGCTTCTTAACTTCTGTCTCTGATAGTTTGTTGTTGGTTTATAGAAATACTACTGATTAATTCTTTTGATTTTATATCCTGTAATTTAACTGAATTCTTTTATTAGTTCAACATTTTTTTTTCATAAAGTCATTAGGGTTTTCTGTATATAATATATTATCTGCAAAGAGAGATGGTTTTACTCTTCTTTCCCAATTTGGAGGCCTTTTATTTATTTCTCTAGCCTAACTTCTCTGTCTAGCACTTTCTGTAGTATGTTAAATAAAAGTAGTGAGAGTGGGAATTCTTGTCTTAGAAGAACATTTTCACTGTTTAGCCATTGAGTTTGATGTTAGTTGTGGGATTGTTATGTATGGCCTTTATTCTGTTGAGGTGCATTCCTTCTGTACCCAGTGTTTGTGAGAGTTTTTAATCATTAGAGGATATTGAATTTTGTCACATACATTTTCTGCATCTATTAAGATGATCAGATGATTCTTATCCTTCCTTTTTTATGTTGTGTATTACATTAATTGATTGTGGGAATTGAGCCATCCTTGTGTTCCTGGAATATATTTCCCTTGATTTTGTGTATATTGTATTTTTTTATGTATTGTTCTAATATATTGTTGACTTTTGTTTGCTGATTTATTGTGTTAACTATTTTTGCCTCTGTGTTCCTCAGAGGTATTGATCTGTAATTTTTCTTTTTTTGTAGTGGTTATGTCTGTCATTGGTATTAGGGTAATTCTAGCCTCTTAAACTTAGTTTGAAAGTGTTCCCTCCTCCTTTGAGAGGGTAACAGGCAGGAAAGCCAGGGGTCTCCAAACAGAGGCAATAGGCTGCAAGTGTTACATTTTTTATTTCTCTCTTAAGCAGCAGGAGGAAACAAAGTAGTGTTATATTTTTTTCCGCCTTCTCTATACAAATTTAAAAAGAGGTTTCTCTTAAAATTCTGTGTTGCCATAATGACACCAGGTTTGACCTGAACTGAACTTTTCTCAAACCTTGAGCTAACCAATGCATTTTTCTTATGGAAATGTTTGTCTTAAGCTATGTTAATGTACTATGTATTTACCCTAGGCTGTCTTCAAGTCAGTTCCACCTAAAGGCTCAGAACTGACTTGACAAACAGGTATGTTATACTCATACATTGTTCTCCTAATCTATGTTAATGAAACTGCATATTTGTATGGAAATTTGCCTTTCTTCAAGATTCATGTCAATTGTTTTATGGCTGGGGATGACTCACCTGGTGCTGATGTTATCTCAATGCACCTTGTGGTTGAGTGGCCTGGTGTCATTCTCTTGAGTTTTGAGACATTTCCTTTCTCTAATGAGCAGACTGCTAGTAGCTATATAATATCTGGCTAAAAGCTAGCAGCAGGGCACTCTTTCTGCCCCATTCTGATGTCTATGTCAGAAGCTTTCTCAATCCCTTTTATACTTTAATAAAACTTTATCACACAAAAGCTCTGAGCGATCAAGTCTCGTCTCTAGGCCAGGATTGAATTCTTCTCCTCTGGAGGCCAAGAATCCTGGTGTCTTTTGTGGTTCAGCAACAACTTTTCATCTTTATTTTTAGAAGAGTTTGAGAAGGATTGGTACTAATTCTTCATTAAATATTTGGTGGAATCAAACGGTGGAGCCATCTGGTCCTTGGTTTTGTTGTTCAGTCACTAAGTTGTGTCTGATTTTTTACATCCCCATGGACTGTAGCACACCAGCCTTCCCTGTCCTTCACTATCTCCCAGAGTTTGCTCACAACTCATGTCCATTGAGTTGGTGATGCCACCCACACATCTCATCTCTATTGCCCCCTTCTCCTGCCCTCTGGTCCTGGACTTTTTTCTTGAGAGGTTTGACTTTAGTTATGCAGTCTCCTTACTTGATATTGGTTTGTTCATATTTTCTACTTCTTCCTGATTCATATTGATTGGTTTCATGTTTCTATAAATTTACCCACTTTCCTAGGTTATCCAGTTTGTTGGAAAGAAATTGTTTATAGTAGTTTCTTAAGGTTTTATGTATTTCTGTAGTATCACTTGTAATATTGCCTCTTTCATCATGGACTTAGTTTATTTGATTCCTCGCTCTCTTTTTCGTAGTTAGTCTAGCTAAAGTTTTGTCAATTTTATTTATATTTTCAGAAACCCAGCTCTTAATTTTGTTCACCTTTTTTGTTGTTTGTCTGTTTTCTATTTCATTTCAAAGATCCACTCTGATCTTTGTTATTTATTTTTTCTTTGGACTGACTTGGTTTGTTCTTTGTTTCAAATTCCTTGATGTTTAAAGTTAGATTTTTTTTCTATATGAGATTTTCTTATTTCTTGATGTAAATGTTAACTGTAAAGTTTATGTAGCTATAAGCTTCCCTCTTGGAACTGCTTTTACTCTGTCTTTTGCTTTATATTATATCAGAGAAAATAGATTTTTAAGCCAAATACTGTAACAAAAGACCAAAAGGTAATTATATAATGATAAAGAAGTATGTAGCAATTGTGTATACAATATCCAAAGGCTATAACAATTGTAAATACTTATGAACCAAATATATGAGCCTCTGAATATATATAGCAAATAATGACAGTTCTGAGGGGAGACGTAAATAAAATAGTGATACAATAATAGCGTGGGATTTCAGTCCTCTTTTTTCACCAATAGATAGAATATCCAGATAGAAAATCAACATGGAAGCGTTGAATTTAAACTACACATTCAAATGGATAGATTTGACAGGATTATATAAAACATTCCATCCAACAGCAGAATATACATTTTTCTCAATTTCACATGGAGTATTCTTTGAAATAGGTCATGTGTTAGGCCACAAAGCAAGTCAGTAATTTTAAGAAGATTGAAATCAAGTCAAGCATCCTTTCTTAACACAGGTGTACGAAAGTAGAAATCAACTACAGGAAGACAACTAGAAAATCCACAAATATGTGTGCATTAGTCAAAATGCTTCTGAACAACCTTTGAGTCAATAAAAAAATCAAGACAAAAATTAAAAAAAAAAAATCTTGAGATAAATGAAAATCCCACATGCCAAAACTCAGAGAAGAATGCTCTGACCTGAAGGAATGGTGTGTCTTATTTGGGTATCCAAAGTAATCCTACTTTATGCAGGAATAGTTTAGATTACCTCATGTCATTTAACATTTGAATTTTATGTCCCACTTCCCATGCTCTAATCTGTGGTCATCAGGTCATCTGCAATGTATATTTTGACTTCCCAGAAGCACACTCATGTTGACAGTATTCTGCCAAGAAGAAGCTAGTTTCTGGTTCTATTAGTTTAATATTCTGAAAGTTACTGAATAAAGTACCATTTTGATTTTGTATCTCAGCCTCTAGCATATTTAGGTATAGACTCTGTATCCATGAATTTTATAAGTGCCTGAGGAGATGAACATCTGTAAATCTGCAGAGGAGACATGGTAGAAAGAAACTCTTCCTTGTGGGGGATAAATAGTGGCAACATGTCAGATGTTATTGAATTAGTCATTGAGGGGTTTCATCTGTGGAGGGACTCTGGGATCAGGATTATTTGAAATTCAGCTTTAAATTTTTCTTACCTGTGTTGTAATTCATTGACATGGCTTTATGATTTTCAATATGGAAGCTTACGAGGATATACATTGGAAAGAAAGGAACATATTTTATTCATCTCTGTAGCAAAATTAAACTCAGCTACAGAAAAGCCATGAGTTAGTTGTGAATATGAGAAGGAGCCAAGAGAGTAGCCTAGAGCTCTGCAATGGCCCTAAATCATCAGGTGTGGGTTTGCCAAGTAGCAAAGCAAAAGAGTGAATGTTCTTTCATCCTCAATAAGAATGTGCAGTGCACAGAAGTATTAGATATATTGTTTTCATTATTTCTATTTGTGCAGTAACTGTCTTTCAGGAACTAAGTTGAATAGGGAGTTGTATAGAGTTTTTTTTTAAACCTCAGGTAACATTTATATGTTTTACTTAAAAATGCAGTTTCTTGTAGGAAAAAACATACTTATATGGTTAAAATAGAAGCCCAGATGATTTTTTTCCTCAAGGGTGTCATTTGATGTGTGGAAAAAATATTAGACTGACATTGGTGATCATCTTTTGTCACCACCTGGCTCAAATGGATATATTTTGAGCTTAGATTTTTTGGAACAAGAAAGACATAGCTATGAAAAATGATATCATCATTTTCACTGGGATAATCTCCAGTGACTTTTGATAATGATAGAGTCTGACATAATATTTCTATCTAAACACTTTTTTGTGAAGTAATATAGTATAGAATCTCACTATCATTCTCCCACTAAGCAAGATTTAAGGGTCTGGTGAGTGTTTCCCCTTGGACAGTGTTAGAAGTTGCACATTTGTAATCAAATGAGGTATACTCTTCTTTACTCAGTTCAGAAAAGAAGAATGTGAACCTCTTTCTATTTGCTCATTACAGATGAAATCAGGCATTCTACTATTCCCTTAATAGTGTATAGACAGGGCCTTGTCATAGGTTGTGAGAAAGCATTTGATAAATTAATAGAAGCATAAGCTTTAGCACTATTTCTGTGAAAATTTAACGTATTTAATGTGGAATTCAATAGAGTGTGCCTAAACTAAGAAGAGCAGTAAATTAAATCTGTATACCTTCATTTTGGTTTAAGAAAATAAAAGAATTACTGGTAGAGCATAGAATGTGGATTATTCATAGGCCTGGCAGAAATTATTAGTTTTAGATAGATGATACTCTGACTTAAAAGACTGTTTGGATAGTTAACATAAGGCATAATTTGTGAGCCTAAATGTATGGCAAGAGAAGGAAGATATTTGTGTTAAAAATGAAAGGTTAGAAATATCATTTTGTCTGTATCACTTACTTGGAGAAGGAAAAGTCTACAAAAAAAAAAAAAGAACAGCTGGAATTAGAGAACAGAGATTCTATATGGAAAACATATATTAATGTTTGGAGAAGAAATTTAAGGGGATAACTAGTGCACCTCATAAAATACTCTTAAATAATAAAGGAGGAGATGCAGTTGAGGGATTTACCTGTGTGGGACTGGCCTTAATGCCATAAACATCTAGGAAACGGAAGGAAATACATGAAACATTGATTTAATATGTAGAAAAACAAACAATGCGTAATTTTGACGCTGAGAGAAGAGAAATAAACATAGTGAACCCTCCGGACCGTGGCCTTCTGACCAAAGGAGATGGCTAGGCTTCAGTATAGGGACAAGCAGCCACAGAGCCTGGCGCTCAGAAACAGACCATAACCCAGGGAGGTCAAGGTGGGTGGGATTTGGGGGGCAGAGTGTTAGAGAATTGGTATTAACAGAGAAAGAGAGAGGACTTCAAGACTTAGTGAAGTGACTCTGTCAGTTCTTCATGCAGGAGGAATTCCCCCAAGATAAGCAAAGAACAACTGTGAAAAAGCCGTAACTCAAAAGTACCTGAGAGATGTCTTTGTTCCTACTAGTCACAGTTAACATTTGATAGTCTATCAAGATCTCATACCTTTATCAGGCGGCGGGGGGAGGGGGGGGCGGCGGCAAACTTACTATAGAGTAAATGTTACTCTAGAACCATACTAACAGCTTAAAAAACAAAGCTTCAAAAGATGAAGCTGATTTGCAAGAACTCTGAAGGGTCTGTGTGGAATTTCATGCTACCTATATGTTCCCATGTTAGCCTGCCATAGTTTCATGGAAACTGGCAAGAGACACAAATATATTGGATGTGAGACAGAATACAGTGCATTGTCTGCAGCGATGATGTTAATAGTAAACAGTGGTCATGTATTTTTGTGTTGGTTTTTTCTGAATCTCAGTTCTCATTGGCAATGCAAAGAATAGTGTGCAATAGTGGGGTTTGTGAGAGGAGAGGAATCCAGATCTCAAGAAATCTGAATCTTAATAGAAAAGTAAGCTTGCCTATCCTTCTGAGGGAGACATTAACTGTATTATAGCAGACAGTAAAGATTCTTGACATTTGCTCTGAAGGGAGGCAACATCTCTATCTTCTCAAGGTTGATTGCTATTAAAATATCTTTGAAAAAATAGTACAAAACCAGGAGAAGTTTGTGACTTGCTCATAAGATCTGCAGAATCCCATGGAGAATTGTGTCCCAACAGTATTTGCCATTGTTTCTATGCCATTTTGTCGTCTGGTAAATTTTCCCATGAGTAAAGCCACTGTCTTGGCCACTCTGATTAATGTAACTGGCAGTGTCTGGGACCAGACATATCCTATTTATTTCATGGAGCATTTAATTAAGGCCAATATCAATAGGATTTCAAGCAGCAGGATAAGGACAACCTGTAGTTTTGACCTTAACCATGGCCCACAGCAGCTAAACTAATACCCATAACCCAACAATAGGAAGAGGCTTGAAACAACCTAGGTCAAAGAAAATATCATGGGATACATTAGAAAGTATTTGGAATTGAATGATAAAGAAACAAAACATAAAGCCATGGAATACAGTGAAAGCAGTGTCTGGACAGAGATTTATAGTTTTAAATGCTTATGTTGGAAGATAATTAAGATCTAAAACCAATGCTTTAACCATCTACCATAAAAAGTTTGAAAAATAACAAATTAAACCCGAAATATATAGAAGAAAGAAAAAAAAATAAAAAGATCAACAAAATAGAGCACAAACAATAGAGAAGCAACAAAGCTAAAAACCTGTTCTTAAAAAGGAAAGATAATTAAAATTGATAATCCTATACAGCCAAACTGGCAAAGAAAAAAAAGAGAGAGATGGCACAAATTTTTAACATCAGGAATGAATGGAGTGATATTCATACAGATCAAAGAGAAATTAAGTAGAAGATAACAGAGCTTTATGAGCAAATATATGCAATAAAATAGACAACTCAGAAGAAACAGACAAACTCTTGAAGCAAATAACCAAGGTGACACAGAAAGAAACCACAAATCTTAATGGGCCTATGTATTAGTTTTATAAGGCTGCTATAGCAAAGTACCATAGGCTGGGTAACTTAAGCAACAGAAATTTATTTTCTCATAGTTTAGGAAATTGAAAGTCTGAGATCAAGTTGTAGGCAGTATTGATTTCTTCAGAAGACTTTGTTCTCTGCTTGTCCCCCTCTATCTTTATGTGATCTTTCCATCTTGCCTCTGTGTGTGTGTATCTGTCCTCATCTGCTTTTACATAAGGACATTAGTAATACTGTTGCTGTTGTTCAGTTGCTAAGTCATGTCTGATTGTTTGTGACGCCATGGATTGCAGCAGGCCAGATTCCCGTGTCCTCCACTATCTTACGGAGTTTGCTCAAATACATGTTCGTTGAGTTGGTAGTGCTATCTAACCGTCTCATCCTCTGCCACTCCCATATCCTTTTGCCTTCAGTTTTCCCCAGCATCAGTGTCTTTTCCTGTAAGTTGCCTCTTTGCATCAGGTGGCCAAAGTATTGGAGCTTGAGCTTCAGCATCAGTCCTTCCAATGAATATTCAGGGTTGATTTCCTTAGGGTTGACTTGACTCCTTGCTGTTCAAGGGACTCTCAAGGGTCTTCTCCAGCACCTCAATTCAAAATTATCAGTTCATCAGTGCTCAGCCTTCTTTATGGTCCAACTCTCACATCCATACATGACTACTGAAAGAGCTATAGCTTTGAATACGCAGACCTTTGTTGGCAAAGTGATGTCTTTGCTTTTTAATATGTTGTTTAGGTTTGTCATAGCTTTCCTTCTAAGGAGCAAGCATCTTTTAATTTCATGGCTGCAGTCATTGTCTGCAGCGATTTTGGAGCCCCCAAAATAAAATCTGTCACTATTTATCCTTTTTTCCTTTCTACTTGCCATGAAGTGATGGGACTGGATGCCATGATCTTCGTTTTTTGAATGTCGAGTTTTAAGCCAGCTTTTTCGCTCACCTCTTTCACCCTCATCAAGAGGCTCTTTAGTTTGTCTTCACTTTCTGCTATTAGAGTAAAAAGATATGCACCTCTGCATATCTGAAGTTGTTGATAATTCTTCCAGCAATCTTGATTCAAGCTTGTGATTCATCCAGCCCAGCATTTTGCTTGATGTACTCTGCATATAAGTTAAGTAAGCATGGTATACATGTATACCTGTATACTTAGGTATACATGTATACAAGTAAGTATACGGCATTGACGCACTCCTTTCCCCATTTTGAACCAGTTCAGTTATTCTGTTGGTTTCTAACTGCATACAGGTTTCTCAGGAGATAGGTAAAGTGGTCCGGTATTCCTCTGTCTTTAAGAATTCTCCAGAGTTTGACCAACCTAGGCAGTCACAACAGTTTGTTGTGACCCACACAGTCAAAGGCCTTAGCATAGTCAATGACACAGAAATAGACATTTTTCTAAGACTCTCTTACTTTCTCCATGATCCAGCAAATGGTGGCAGTTTGGCCTCTTGTTCCTTTACCTCTTTGAAGCTTAGCTTGTACATTTGGAAGTTCTTGGTTCACCTACTGTGGAAGCCTATCCTGAAGGATTTTGAGCGGAAACTTGCTAGCATGTGAAATGAGGTTAAATGTATGGTAGTTTGAGCATTCTCTGGCAAAGAAGGATATTTGGTATTTTGCCCTTCTTTGGGATTGGAATGAAAACTGATCAGTAATATTAGATGAGGTCTATTGATCTCACTTAATTTAATTAATTTCATGCAAATATGGGCCCAATAAAGGACAATAGATGGTGTGGACATAACAGAAGCAGAAGATATTAAGAAGAGGTGGCAAGAATACACAGAACTGTACAAAAAAGATCTTCACAACCAAGATAATCACAATGGTGGTATGATCACTCACCTCGAACCAGACATCCTGGAATATGAAGTCAAGTGGGCCTTAGAAAGCATCACTATGAACAAAGCTTAATGGAGGTGATGGAATTCCAGTTGAGCTATTTCAAATCCTGAAAGATGATGCTGTGAAGGTGCTGCACTCAATATGCCAGCAAATTTGGAAAACTCAGCAGTGGCCACAGGACTGGAAAAGGTCAGTTTTCATTCCAGTCCCAAAGAAAGGCAATGTCAAAGAATGCTCAAGCTACCGTACAATTGCACTCATCTCACATGCTAGTAAAGTAATGCTCAAAAATTTCCAAGCCAGGCTTCAACAGTTCATGAACCATGAACTTCCAGATTTTCAAGCTGATATCCGTTGGATCATCAAAAAAGCAAGAGACTTCCAGAAAAACATCTTCTGCTTTATTGACTACACCAAAGCTTTTGACTGTGTGTATCACAACAAAGAGTGGAAAATTCTTCAAGACATGGGAATACCAGACCACCTGACCTGCCTCCTGAGAAATCTGTATGCAGGTCAGGAAGCAACAGCTAGAACTGGACATGGAACAACAGACTGGTTCCAAATAGGAAAAGGAGTACATCAAGGCTGTATATTGTCACCCTGCTTATTTGACTTATATGCAGAGTACATCATGTGAAATGCTCATCTGGATGAAGCACAAGCCGGAATCAGGATTACTAGGAGAAATGTTAGTAACCTAAGATATACAGATGACACCACCCTTATGGCAGAAAGCAAAGAACAACTAAAGAGCCTCTTGATGAAAGTGAAAGAGGAGAGTGAAAAAGTTGTCTTAAAGCTCAACATTCAGAAAACTAAGATCATGGCATCTGGTCCCATCACTTCATGGCAAATAGATGGGGAAACAGTGACAGATCTTACTTTTTTGGGCTCCAAAATCACTGCAGATGGTGACTGCAGCTATGGAATTAAAAGACACTTGCTCCTTGGAAGAAAAGTTATTACCAACCTAGACAGCATATTAAAAAGCAGAGACGTTACTTTGCCAACAAAGGTCTGTCTAGTCAAAGCTATGGTTTTTCCAGTGGTCATGTATGGATGTGAGAGCTGGATTATAAAGAAAGCTGAGCACCGAAGAATTGATACATTTGAATTGTGGTGTTGGAGAAGACTCTTGAGAGTCCCTCGGACTGCAAGGAGATTCAACCAGTCCATCCTAAAGGAAATCAATCCTGAGTGTTCGTTGAAATGGCTGATGTTGAAGCTGAAAGTCCAATACTTTGGCCACCTGATGGGAACAGTTAACTCCTTTGAAAAGACCCTGATGCTGGGAAAGATTGAAGGTGGGAGGAGAAGGGGACGACAGAGGATGAGATGGTTGGATGGCATCATTTACTCAATGGATATGAGTTTGCCTATACTCTGGGAGTTGGTTATGGATAGGAAGGCCTGTCGTGCTGCAGTCCCTGGGGTCGCAGAGAGTCGGACACAACTGAGCATCTGAACTGAGCCTAACAGTTCCATCTTCAAATTCCATCACACTCTGAGGAACTAGTAAAGCTTTAACGTGAGTTTTGAGGGGACACAATTTAGCTTATCACACTTTACATATTAAAGAAATTAAATTTGTAACGCAGTTTCTCCACAAAAATGTCTAGATCCAGGTGCCTTCACTCATGATTTTTATTATACTTTAAAAAAGAAATAGTGTCAATCCTACACAAACATTTGGATAAAAGTATAAAGGATGATGCATCCTGTCTTGTTTTATAAGTGTCGTAACTCGATACAAAACACAAGACATTATGAGAAAAGAATAGATACAAATATCCTCCAAACTGACAAGTTGAATCCAGGAATAAATAAGCATGATGATACATTATGACTGACTGGAGTTTTTTTTTTAGTAAAGCAAGGTTGGTTATGCCTTTAAAAATCAATGTATTTCACCTTTTAACAGACTAAAGAGAAAAAAGCATACAATCACATCTGTTTTTCCAGAAAAATTAAGAAAGAACAAGCAGGCATTCATGATTAAAGAAAAAAATTCTTACAAACTCAGAATAGGAGGAAACTTCTTCATACTGGTAGAGTTAATCTTCAAACATCTTAAGTTAATGTCATACTTAATGGTCAAAATTTAAACCCTTTTACCTCAAGTTTAAAATCGAAGTATGTCCAACTCACCACTTCTTCTCAACATTACACAGGAGTTCTGGCCAATGTAATAAGGCAGTGAATATATATGAAGGCACACATGTTTTAAATGAAGAGGTATAACTATATTTGTAGACATCCTGATCGTGTCTGTGCTTCCCTTGGGGCTCAGCTGGTATAGAATCCACCTGCTGTATGGGAAACTTAGATTTGATCCCTGGGTTGGGAAGATCCCTTGGAGAAGGGAAAGACTACCCAGTCGAGAATTCTGACCTGGATAATTCCATCGACTGTATAATCCATGGGGTTGCAAAGAGTCGGACACAACTTGAGTGACTTTCACTTTCACTGATCATGTATGTAGAAAAATCTACGTGATTTGTAAAATGCCTGGTTTTTATAACATTAGTGACCTTAACAAGGCTGAAGGATATAAGGACAATATAAATAATTAATTCTATTTCTATTTACTAGCAACTAAAAATTGAGATTAAAAAAATTTATGAGTCAAACACATGAAATATGTAAACATCTATATAAGATACCGATGACTTTTTACGCTGAAAAGTATAAAATGTTGCCAAGAGAAATTAACGAAGACCTAAGAATAACTGAGGAAACATACAGTGTTTATGAATTATAAGAATCAATATTGTTGAAATATAAATTCCACCAAAGTTGATTTATAGAATCCATGCAATCTTTACAGAGTTTAATTTTATTGAAATTAATAAGTAAATTCTAAAATTCATATGAAAATTAAAAAAATCTTTGTGTGGTTGCTAAGATAATTTTGAAGAAAGTTGGAAGATTTACATGCATGATTTTAAGATGTACTAATTTTCAAATAGCGATATCTGTCTCTCTTGCCAAATAGAATAGAGCCCTGGAGACATTTGGGGTGATGGAATTGCTCTTTGTTGTGACGGAAGTTAATGGATATACGAATACGTGTGTGTGCGTGTGTGTGTGCTTCTGTGTGCTAAATCACTTCAGTTGTGTCCGAGGCTGTGAGCCCCTCAGACTCCTCTGTCCCTGGCTTTCTCCAGGCAAGAATACTGGATTGGCTTCCCATACCCTCCTGCGGGAAAATCTTCTTTATCCAAGGATTGAAATAATGTCTCTTAAGTCTCCAGCATTGGCAGACAGGTTCTTTACCACTAGGGCTGCCTGAGAAGTCCCATGTACATGCACACACACATACACACACGCACATATGTGTGTGTATATACATGTATACTTTTAAAGACACTTCTTGTATACTTAGAAAGGATGCCTTTTAATTATATATAAATTCTCTCTCTATATTTTGTTGTCCAGTCACTCAGTCGTGTCTGACTCTTTGTTACCCCATGGACTGCAGCATGCCTGGCTTTCCTGTCCTTCACCAGGCTTCCCTGTGCTTCACCCTCTCCTGGCGCTTGCTCAAACTCATATCCATTGAGTCAGTGATGCCATCCAACCATCTTGTCCTCTGTCTTAAAAAAACTATAGAAAGAGTGAAGGAAGAAATCTGGGGTTAAAACAGTTGGCTTGGCTTAAACTATTCAAAACTATTTATGAGTAGAATTGAACTTTTCACTCATTTGAATTTAGAGTCGGTCAATTTTTAATTTGTTTAAGGCAATACAAGAATAGGTCATGTGTCACTTCTCGTTGGAAAATTAAAACAGATAAAATGGTTCCCCAAGCTCTCTTTCCCTCTGACGATATTTGGAATGGTGATTTCTTTATTAGCACAGATTTCTGAGTGACCTGGGTTAAGGAGAGGCTGCCTGTTGATGCAGGATAGACGTGTAATGCAGCGTGGTGGTTTTAAACTACTAAGATTTTGTTTTTATTCTAATTTTGGGTTGTTTTTGCTTTCATAGGTTAAAAGTAACCTACTTGGACTGACACAAAAATTTTTCCTTATATAAATTTGCTTGGCTTAATTATAGTCTTACTGTGTATATGAGCCCATAATTTCCTAAGGAAATGCAGTCTATTTATATAGCTTTGTCCATGATTTCTATTCTTAGTTATGCCTGTTGGTTTCTTTCTATTTTAATACTACACTCTCTAATTCTTATATTCATTGAGATAGACAAAAAGATGTTGTGAGAACAAACAGCCACGTCAGCCAGAGAGTATCTTCATTGCAACTAAGTCCTTCTTAATATTCAGCTGAAGAAAAGTCACATAAGTCAATTAAATTCTCATTGTCGTATAACTACCACTGTTTAAAGAAAGTGAAAGTGCTAGTCACTCACTCGTGTCTGACTCTTTGCGGGGCTGTGGGCTGTAGCCCACCCAGGCTCCTCTGTCCATGGAATTCTCCAGGCAAGAATACTGGGGTGGGTTGCCATTTCCTTCTGCAGGGGCTCTTCCCAACCCAAGGATTGAATCCGGGTCTCCCGCATTGCGGACGTGTTCTTTACCATCTGAACCACCAGGGAAACCTTTAAGGATAACTCATTCCAGTATTCTTGCCTGGAGAATCTGGAAAATTCCAGGGACAGGGAAGCCTGATGGGTGCAGTTCAGGGGCCCGCACGGAGTCGGACACAGCCGAGCACAGCAGCACACCACCGTTTATCCATTCTGTAATTACGGGACAGTGTTTCAGTTACTGTTTAACATTTTAAGGAACATTCATTTTTAAAATTACTCATAGATTCATTGGGGTGACACCAGATTTAGAAGAAGGAAAAAACAGTAAATTTAAGATTCATGAGAATTCAATATAAGAAAATGTGCAGTATTTACAACAGAATGACATGTTACACTTCTTTTTCCAAAGGCCAGGAGTTATGGACTTTTGGTTAAATGACTGGAACGCACAGCAATTGAGAACACGGTCACCCAAGGCAGGCTCCTTCAGGTCAAATTCCAGTTCTGCTATTTACTCATTACTTACCCTTTTAAATTTGATTAACATCTCTTTCCCTCAATTTTTTTTCAAGCTTAAAAAAAGACAAAAAATTGTTCTCTACATCATATTGTTGTTTTGGTGAATGGATTACCTGGTGGCTCAGTTGGTAAAGAATCTGCCTGCAATTCAGAAGACCCCAGTTCGATTCCTGGGTTGGGAAGATCTGCTGGAGAAAGAATAGGCTACCCACTCCAGGATTCTTGGGTTTCCCTTGTGGCTCACCTGTCTGCAATGAGGGAGACCTGGGTTCAATCCCTGGGTTGGGAAGATCCCCTGGAGAAGGGAAAGGCTACCCGCTCCAGTATTCTGGCCTGGAGAATTCCATATAATGTATAGTCCATGAGGTCACAAATAGTTGGACACTACTGAGGACTTTCAGTTTTCAACATCTCTTTCCCTCAATTTTTTTCAAGCTGGGAAAAGACATAGAATTGTTCTCTACATCATATTGTTGCTTTGATTATTGGAATGAGTCAACAGAGAAATTAGAACAATGCCTACTATCAGGTATTATTTTTGTTCTCTTACATTCCTGCAAATGTACATTTCAAGCTAGCACTGCTCTGCTTAAGCTTGCTTCCCCAGCACTGTACACAGTTGCTTGGGGCTTCTCTTCATCAGCAGGCCAGCATATTGGTAAAGAGTAGCCTCAGTCAATGCAAATTTGTTTGCCTTTAGAACTCTGCTGTTAAAGTTCTTTCCAAATGGATATGGAATTAGTTTATACCCTTTAAAAGACCAGTCTTTCATGTATGTTAAACTAGAGACTGATTAATTCACCAAATATTCCATACATACACAAAACCAGCAGTTTAGGATCTGATAATGTATAAACCTATTTTCAGTCTATTTTTGATAAAATGTTAGTAAGTTTTGGGTAAGGCTGTACTTTGGAGAGCACTGTTATTTCCTTTATAATGCCTAGGGGCAAACTGCCAGGAATAATAGATTTTGCGTTTATTAACTTTGCTAAGTCTTTGATTCTGGGGATAGGAATTGTTATGGGCTAAGTTTAATTGGCTGAACATAAACTCTTGACAATCGATTTCCCTGTGGAAGCTGAATTGTAGTATTGTAGTAGCTACCTGAGAGTCAGGCTGGGCCTCTGTCTCTTAATTGTTAGTGATTTCCAGTGACACAAAAGAGGGGTATTTTCTCTCTGTCCCTTAAAAACATTTTCCTTAATAAATCAATGTTGCTCAGTCATGTGTGACACTTTGTGACCCAACCAGGCTCCTCTGTCCATGGGATTTCCCAGGCAAGAATACTGGAGTGGGTTGCCATTTCCTACTCCAGGGGATCTTTCTGACCCAGGGACTGAACCCATGTATCTTGTGTCTCTTGCATTGGTAGGTGAATTGTTTACTGCTATACATCTTGGAAGCCCAAGTCAATACTATTTTTTAATTAACTAGACATTGTTTTAGTGAATGGAAGGAGATGAATTTTCTTATACCTGACAATGCTGAGAAAGAGATATGAAATTACAACTGAGACACAGATGAAGAAAATTATGGAGAATACTCCATTAGTACTCCAAATAATGCTCCAGCTTTATTCATTGCTCTAGACTTCTTATAGATCATAGAAAAAAATTTCTCACTTCCAGCTCAAAGGACTTCCCTAAAAATCTATTTTACAATGGTTAATGAATAAGTTTCTTGTGAAAGTTCACCTCCAAAACATGATCATTCTAACAGTTTTGATATCTTCCTTTACTCAAAGACAACAATAAATAATAGTAATGATTCCATACCATTACATAAAAGGCATCCAGTCATTCTTTAAGATTACAGTGACATAATCAATCCTGTAATTGCCTTAGAGAAATTGTGTCTTATTAGCTCGCCTCAGAGATGACTCCTTCATTAAAAGGGGACACACTGCTTTTAGTGTTACAACAATAAAGCCTTTTCTTATCTTCTAATACTTTGGCCAACTGATGCAAAGAGCTGACTCATTTGAAAAGATCCTGATGCTGGGAAAGATTGAGGGCAGGAGGAGAAGGGGATGACAGAGGATGAGATGGTTGGATGGCATCACCAACTCAATGGACATGGGTTTGGGTGGACTCCGGGAGTTGGTGATGGACAGGGAGGCCTGGCGTGCTGCGGTTCATGGGATCTCAAGGAGTCGGACACCACTGAGCGACTGAACTGAACTGAACTGAATTCTCCAGATGAACTCATTTCCTCTTTTAGAACTCTCCATTGGGCTGAAATTTTGAATGTTACAGCCAGAACCAACATTCTCTTATGTTCCTGAAAAGAAATGTAAGGTCTTTCTAAAAAATTCTGTTTCAGACCTGAGTGATTACCTCCCCTCAGAGTCAGTACATGGTCACTCTGCGTTATATTGTGTATCTTTGATTTTTTCCATTTTGATGGCCCTTTTTGTTTGAATGAAAGGATCAGGCAACCTGAGTCCAGAAAAGGCCTCACCGCTGAGTTGGGATATCAGTGGTTGCAATTGGAAAGACTTCTCTTAATTCTTTTGGAGTGAGAGATGGACCCAACATTGAGAAAAATGGGCAATCTCAAGAGGCTCATTTGCAACTTTCAAAATATGACCCTTAGGTATCTAAGTTGTTGAAAAATTCAAAAAACAAAGAGTAAATTTAAAAAACAAAAAATGTCACACACTTGAAATAGTCAAAAACTTGTCTTGCTCCTCACTGCCTTGGTGTGTAGTATACTCACTTTGTGAGGCTTAAATATTCAGGCCCAGTAATTAATATGTACCAAACTTTCTTAGATTGAAACTTAAAACTGAATTTTTCCAGAACTGGCTTTATATTGCAACATTATTAACACTGTTTTCTGCTTTTTACTTTTTATTAAAGTATAGTTGATATATGATGTTTTTATAAGTTACAGATGTACAGCATAGTGACTGACAATTTTTCAAGGTTATACTCCATTTATAGTTATTATAAAATATTGGTTATATTCCCTGTGTTGTACAGTATATCCTTGTAGCCTTTTTTGAATATAAATTATGTATTATTTTGAATATATAGTCATAGAATTTATGGTTATTGTTTCTAAAAAATGGCTTGTGTTTTAACTATTTACACTGCTCAGCCTGTGGCACTTTTCCCTGCTCTTGGCTGTTCTGAGGCTCCTGTATGTTTTCAAGAGCTAGACCTTTGAGAGGGGACTGTGTAATTGGGTCAAGTCCCTGGAAAATAAGGTGAACAAATTGTATGCCCAAGTTCACAGTGTTCTCAATTATTTTTGTAGCCTTTCTGTCATAGCCTCTTGTTTAATCCACAAACTTCACTTATTCCAGCTTACTCACTAGTCAAAGAAGTAACATGAAACATGATCAGTAAAACCTGTAAAATCTATTCAATAAAATAGTATAAAATATCTGGTTACCATAAAAATAAAACTATTAAACTATTATTGATTTAGTTGAAGTTGATAGTCATTCAGTTTAGTTGCTCAGTTGTGTTTGACTCTTTGCGACCCCATGGACTGCATCAGGCCAGGCCTCCCTGTCCATCACCAACTCCCAGAGTTTACTCAGACTCATGTCTGTTGAGTCGATGATGCCATCCAACCATCTCATCCTCTTTCATTTCCTCCTCCTGCCTTCAATCTTCCCCAGCATCAGAATCTTTTCTAATGAGTCAGTTCTTCACATCAGGTGGTCAAAATATTAGAGTTTCAGCTTCAGCATCAATCCTTCCGATGGATATTCAGGACTGATTTCCTTTCGGATTGACTGGTTTGATCTCCTTGTAGTCCAAGGGACTTAAGAATCTTCTCCAACACCACAGTTCAGAAGTTCAAAAGAATTTTCAAAAAAAATTCTTTGGCGCTCAGCTTTCTCTATAGTCCAACTCTCACATCCATACATGACTACTGGAAAAACCATAGCATTGTCTATGTGGACCTTTGATAGTCATTAATCTGTCTGAAATAATTCTGTTACAGAGTTAGTGCCTCGTGTATATGTCTGCCTCCCTGAAGACAACTCTGGAAAGAGTGTTGGCAATAAGGTCTGATTTCTCATTGGTACCCTCTTTCAAGGCTTTTGCTAAAGTTTAATTCAACTTCCTAAGATTCCATTTGGAATAAGAGTAAATGCTTTCTAGGGATATGAAAATCCTTCATTCAAGAGAGACCAGTTCTATTTTCATCACTGTAACCATTCTTAATAAGAATGTTCCCATAGGAAAATAATAGTAATACTATCATAATAATAACAGTGATGCTGCCAACTAACTGGAGAAAGGAATGGCAGTCTATCCCAGTACTGTTGCCTGGAGAACCCCATGGACAGAGGAGCCTGGCAGGCTATGGTCCGTGGCATCACAAAGAGTCAGACACGACTGAGCGACTGACACTACACACTACACTGCCAACTAACGTGAGTTCCCAAGCATCTCTCTATAGCATCACATTCTGCCAAGACTGCACAAGAACTGCTCTGTCTGCACAGAAATTCCTATTTAAAAAAAAAAGGCAAATTAAAGTTTCTTCTGGAATATGAGTCATTTGTAACTGACTTCACTAAAGTACAGACTCACGGTGTGCCTGATGACTGAGACTGTGGTTAAAATGAGAATGTATTACTTTCCCCTAGATACCAGAAAAACTACTGCCAACTGTTGGCTTAAAACAATAGACGTTTATTGTCTCGTGGTTCAGTAAGCTAGGCATGTGATCTCAAGATTCTGGCACGGCCGGGTCCTTCTGCAGGATCTGAAGGAGCGCTCTTTGCCTCTCCTGTGGCTTCTGGGGGCTCCTGCAATCCTTGGCATCCCTTGACTTGTGGCTGCACCCCTGCAATCCCTTCCTTTATCTCTGCGTGGCCTCCGTCTCTATGTCCTCTGTGTCTCTGTGTCCAAACCTCCCACTCCTTCCTCTTATAAAGACACCAGTCATTACATTTGGGGCTCACCCTGATCCAGTATGACCTTGGCTTAACTTGATTACATCTGCTAAGGTCTTCCTTCCATGTAACTGTACATTCACAAGGACAGGGCTAAGGAGTTGTATCTAACTTTTGAAGGAATATAATTCAATGCACTTGGCAACTCAGTGTTATAGAACCTCCCAGTCAGCGCAGCACCTGCCAGAGATGTGGGTTCGATCCCTGGGTCAAGGAAGAGGAACTAACAGCTACTCCAGTATTTTTTCCTGGGAGATCCCATGGACAAAGGAGCCTGGTGGGCTACAGTCTATGGGGTCTAAAGAATCAGACATGACTTAATGACTAAACAACAACAATAACAAATGTAATACACTACAGAGGGGATAGGTAAGAATATGTCAAAGAACTGATTGGAGACACGAGACAGATCAATTCCTTGTAATGTGAGAGACGTAAACATTTTGGTTCATTTAATCAGCTAAAATTTAAATATCATTCTATAGATGATTTGTAGTCATATTATCAGTTCTATTTTGTTATCATTATTGTTAATTACAGTTTTCTAGACACAGATGGCTCAAACTCAAAGGAAAGAGAGCAACAGTAAAATGATCAGTTTTTTAATAAGATTCAAACTTTAGGAGCAAAATTAACTTGAATATGAGGAATTACAAATAATTGCAGTTCAAAGCTTTTTTTTTCCCCTCAACTAAATGCAATCTTTTTCTTAAAGACAGCTTCAGAAAAATGCTGTTATTCTGGTGGTAAATAGCCAAGATTTTCAATTTGCTGTATGATATTAGTTTCAATAGAATAATTTTTTAGTATAGTTATTGCCAATCTGATCTAGGTCAGATTTTTGGAGGTCCCGAGTTACTTCTATCACATAATAATCTGGCTATATTTTCTCAATCTAGGAATTGCTTTAATAGATAGCTATACACAATATTTATTTATTGTTTGATATAAAGGTTAAAAATAAATACTGAAGAAGATAGTTTGCTATTCTAGGGAAAATAATTACATCTTAAACTAATTTATGGAAAATAATGTTACATCAGGTCACTTTATTCAGATGCCTTTTCCCCCCTCAAAGAGACTCTCTTGGAAAGTTTACTAGGAAGTAGTACTATATAAAGCTGGGTAGACTATGAATGCTTTGTAGAGATGTATTTTTATGACAGACATTTGGTTCCTCTTTTCAAACTTGAAGCTAAAATTAATCTCTTGATAGTGATCTCTGTATTATAAATTTGTGCAAACAGTGTTTTGTTTTTTCTCAGAGGCTTTGTATCCTTCTCTGCAGATATGCCCTTAGTTTAACATTGAAGAAATTTCTACTATCCTAATTTCAAGTACTTGTTCTTTTTGTTTTCCTTAATTTCTCAGACAGTGGTGTTACTTCTATTTCTGAATCCTTGAGTCTCACTGGTAAATGACTTCACAGTAAGTTGTGTGAGGATGCTTATGCGTTTAGCTCATGTGCTGTGCTTCATTTCTCATCTCTACTTGGTATGTGATGCATCTCGTTTTTCTGAAACTTTTGCTCTTGTTGGTGGGGCCATTGGCTTTCTAAGCGTCTGTTGCTCTTTTGAAACTTGCCCATTGTAGCAGCTGTTACATCCCTGCTCTCATCCTCCCCAAATATTCTGTCCACCTGACTTCTCACATTCTCTTCTCTGACTCAGCATCTTATCCAGGACATGCTAACTGTGTGCTCCTTCCTCCTGGTCTGGATTAAATGTGTGTTGCCATAATTACAGTGATCGTATAATTGTCATTCCCTACCAGGACACTGAGAGTCAAGCAGGGTGCTAACCAGATGGGGCTCTAGGGAACTGACTTAAATAATTATCCTTGGTTACCTGACAGGCATGGTCAGAGGGTAGTGTATTTATTCTGGGTTACATTATAATTATTATTTTTTCCACATTACTGCTCGCTTTCTGTGGGTAGTGATTATGTCCTCTAATCCTGTACCCCAGTACCTGGTATTTCATAAATGTTTATTGAAATGAAATAGCAAATGAAATCAATGAACGTATGTAAAGAAGGGACTGGAATAGGTAAGGTCTGAGCCTGCTTAGGCTAGGCTCCTCTGGCCATGGAATTCTCCAGAAAGAATACTGGAGTGGGTAGCTGTTCCTTTCTCCAGGGGATCTTCCTGACCCAGGGACTGAACCCTGGTCTCCTGCATGGTAGGGAGGTTCTTTACCATCTGAGCAACCAGGGAAGCCCAAGCCTCTTTTCAGTTATACAGGAATTGAGCAGTTATGGTGCTTATGAAAATGCCCCGTTCACCTTGACCTTTCTACCAGGCTTCTCATGCTGCTCCCAGCCAGTGGTCGAGCACAGTGGGGATGCTCATACAGGCTCATTCCAGCAAGACACTTTTTCATATTTATTCATTTACCCAGTTAACAGGCAGCTTTGGCTGAAAGACTCCCCATAGATGTGGCAGATCTTTCTTAGCCCTGCAGAGCAGTCAGATTCTTTCCATCCGTTCTCCCTCCTTTTCCCTTTTCCTTCAATGGCTTATCTATCTCTAGTTTTTTCTCCCCATTATCCATGATTGGCATGTCCCCCAATAAATTTGTTGTGTATTATTGTAAGATAAATAATGTCCCCCAAAAGATGTCTGTGTCCTAATGTGCCAAATCTGTGACTTTACATGACAAAAGGGACTTTGCAGATGTGATTGCATTAAGATTTTGGGTATGGAAGTTTATCCTAGATTTTCAGGGTGGACCCAACATAGTCATGAAGATCATTATAAGAGGAAGGCATAAAGGTCAGAGAGAAAGAAAAGGCAGTGTGATATCACAGCCAGAAGGAGGAGAGGTGGCGATGGAAACAGGCTGAGATGAGGCAGACAGGAGTCCAGGAGTTCAGGGAGCTTCTCGACACTGAAAAGGCAAGAATTGGATTCTCCCATAGAGACTCTGGGAGAAACACAGCCTTTTAGATTCTAGTCAGTAAGAACTGCTTCAGAGTTCTGTCCCTCAGAATTGTAAGGTATACATTTGTGTTGTTTTAAGCCCTGGCATTTGTGTCTTATAGTACAGCAGATGCGGGAGACCCAGGTTCAATCCCTGGATTGGGAAGATCCCCTGGAGAAGGAAATGGCAACCCACTCCAGTATTCTTGCCTGGAGAATCCCCATGGACAGAGGGGCCTGGTGGGCTACAGTCCATGGGGTCGCAAAGAGTCGGACATGACTGAGAGACTTCACTTTCTTTCTTTCACTTTATTACAGCAGTTATAGGGCTTCCCTATAAGACTAGAAAGTAGGGAAAACCACTAGACCATTCAGGCATGATCTAAATCAAATCCTTTATGATTATACAGTGGAAGTGACAAAGAGGCTCAAGGGATAGACAGAGTGCTGAAGAACTATGGACACAGGTTCCTGATATGGTACAGGAGGCAGTGATCAAGACCATATCCAAGAAAAAGAAATGTAAAAAGGCAAAATAGCTGTCTGAAAAGGCCTTACATGTAGCTGAGAAAAGAACAGAAGCTAAAGACAAAGGAGAAAAGGAAAGATACACCCATCTGAACGCAGAGTTCCAAAGAATAGCAAGGAGATATAAGAAAGCCTTCCTCTATGATCAATGCAAAGAAACAGAGGAAAACAATAGAACAGAAAAGACTAGAGATCTCTTTAAGAAAATTAGAGATACCGAGGGAACATTTCATGCAAAGATGGGCTCAATAAAGGACAGAAATGACAAGGACCTAACAGAAGCAGAGGAGGTGGCAAGAACACACAGAAGAACTGTACAAATAGATCTTCACGACCCAGATAATCATGATGGTGTGATCACTCACCTAGAGCCAGACATCCTGGAATGTGAAGTCAAGTGGGCCTTAGAAAGCATCACTATGAACAAAGCTAGTGGAGGTGATAGCATTCCAGTTGAGCTATTTCAGATCCTAAACGATGGTGCTGTGAAGGTGCTGCACTGAATGTGCCAGCAAATTTGGACAACTCAGCAGTGGCCACAGAACTGGAAAAGGTCAGTTTTCATTCCAATCCCAAAGAAAGGCAATGCCAAAGAATGTTCAAACTACCACACAATTGCATTCATCTCATACACTAGCAAAGTAATGCTCAAAATTTTCCAAGCCAGGCTTCAACAATATGGGAAGCCAGATTTAGAAGGGGCAGAGGAACCAGAGATCAAATTGCCAACGTCCGTTGGATCATTGAGAAAGCAAGAGAGTTCGAGAAAAACATCTACTTCTGCATTGTTGACTACAACAAAGCCTTTGACTGTGTGGATCACAGCAAACTGTGGAAAATTCTGAAAGAAATGGGAATACCAGACCACCTGACCTGCCTCTTGAGAAACCTGTATGCAGGTCAAGAAGCAACAGTTAGAGTTGGACATGGAAAAGCAGACCGGTTCCAAATTGGGAAAGGAGAACATCAAGGCTGTATATTGTCACCCTGCTTATTTAACTTCTATGCAGAGTACATCATGTGAAATGCTGGGCTGGAGGAGAAACAAGCTAGAATCAAGATTGCAGGGAGAAATATCAATAACCTCAGATACACAGATGACACCATCCTTATGGCAGAAAGCGAAGAAGAACTAAAGAGCCTCTTGATGAAAGTGAAAGAGGAGAGTGAAAAAGTTGACTTAAAACTCATAATTCAGAAAGCTAAGATTATAGCATCCTGTCCTATTACTTCATGGCAAATACATGGGGAAATAATGGAAACAGTGAGAGACTATTTCTTATGGCTCCAAAATCGCTGTAGTTGGTGACCACAGTCATGAAATTAAAAGACTGTTGCTCTTTGGAAGAAAAGCTATGACCAACCTATACAGCATATTAAAAAGTAGAGACATTACTTTGCCAACAAAAGTCCATCTAGTCAAAGCTATGGTTTTTCCAGTAGTCATGTTTGGATGTGAGCATTGGAGTGTAAAGAAAACTGAGTGCTGAAAAATTGATGATTTTAAATTGTGGTGCTGGAGAAGACCCTTGAGAGTCGCTTGGACTGCAGGGAAATCCAACCAGTCCTTCCTAAAGGAAATCAGTCCTGAATATTCACTGGAAGGACTGATGCTGAAGCTGAAACTGCAGTACTTTTGCCACCTGATGTGAACTGATTCATTGGAAAAGATCCTGATTCTGGGAAAGGTTGAAGGTGGGAGGAGAAGAGGATGACAGAGGACATGGTTGGATGGCATCACTGACTCAATGGGCATGAGTTTGTGTAAGCTCCAGGAGTTGGTTGATGGACAGGGAGGCCTGGTATGCTGCAGTCCATGGGGTCTCAAATAGTTGGACATGACTGAGCAACTGAACTGAACTGATGGGACTTCCTTGATTCCTCAGATAGTAAAGAATCTGCCTGCAATGCAGGAGACCCTAGTTTGATCCCTGGGTTAGGAAGATCCCCTGGAGAAAAAAATAGCTGCCCACTCTAGTATTTTTGCCTGGGGAGTCCCATGGACAGAGGAGCTTGGTGGCTATAGTCCATGACATCACAAAGAGTCGGACAGGACTGAATGACCAACACTTACTTACTTAGGAAGCTGACACCAACATCTTGTTCTATTTTAACATCTTCTTGGGAATCTAAACTAACACAGTTTTGATGGTTTAGTTTCCCTGTCTGATGAAAAAAAATATATATATGAACAATGACTTAAGGGATTATTCATGAAGTTTTTTCATTGTTTTGTCACTTTTGAAAGCCTTTAATTTTTAAAGAAATAAAAGTACTATGATGAGATGAAGTTCCCCTCAAACTTCAAACAGCAGCTTAAATCATTTAGAAATATTATACATAATATCTGTGCTGGAGGAAAGATGTTTCCCAGACATATACGTTGATAAAATATTGAGAAATCATCCTAAATAATGGATGATGCCAGTTAGAGGGAGAAAGCAGTAGTCTCAATCTTTGTCCTGGAATATATTATAGAGTTTTGTCTATGTTTATTAGACTGAAAAGGCTCAGCAAGTTCTATGAAGGCTTTTATTTTTCAGAAATGTAGATGGACAAAGAGGGTGTGAGACCCTGCCTGCCAGGCGTTTGGCCTGTGTGCCTGCTGCCTGCAGGAATCGCATGGAACCCACCCCACAATGCTGCCTTGTTCAGCTTCCTGCTCTGACTGCACCTGAGAACTTCCACAGTACAGAGAACAGTGTGCTCCTCACAGCCGTCTTTGATATCAGTCAAGTCCGTGATAAGTAAGCCTGATGGGAACTTACAGACCAATAGACTTGAAACTTTTTAGAATTCCTTAGAAACTTAAAAATCAAATTATCTGTTAAATCTGAAGAGAGGGCTGTAAAACATGTTATCTTCATACCTTTCTTTGTGTGAGCTTGTCATATCTTACCTTGTTATCTGCTCTGCTTAGATTTCATGTATTCTGATGTATTCTGTGGAGTGTCTTTATTACTCTGGTAGTCTGAGTTGAATTAACTAATCATTAATGGCTCATATTGCCTGATAAATTTGAATTTAATGATGGGGATTAATAATATTAGCTTTTCTTTAAAAGGAGGAAGCAAATTTCAGGAATACTAGCAGTTTTGGTTATGATCAGGCCTTTTGTGGCGTTTTAGCTCCGTTTCTTATAAAACATAATGGTAATTTTCCAAGTAGCATTTTGACACACCTGTAATTTTTAATTAGCTGACCACAATTTAAATGGGACATGACATTTGCATATTCTATATCACAAGAAGAATTAGGAGAATGGTACAGTGGACAATTAATTCAGATCTATCCTACTATATTATATGTCCATCAACACAAATTTATTTGCTGATTCAGTATTTGCATTTCTAATGCAATTTCTTTGAGAATGTATGTGTTCAGGACATGCACACTACAGAGAAAAGTAGTTACAGCCCTGAGCTCTAACTATTTCACAACCAAGTGGGACTTGGGCAGGTGAGTAAATGAAGTGTGACAGTGTGTGATAGGAAGAACTGCGGTAGCATTAATTACGGGTAGGTGGAAATGCAAAGAAGTGTGCTACTATCTGGACTGGTGGGTGGGTTAGGAAAACCTTCTTGGAGTGGCTGTTGCCTCTGCAGAGAAGTCGGTGGGAGTGAGTGACTGGGGAAGAGAGGGGAAGGATGAGTTGTCCACATGGTGGGAATGGAATATGAAAGGTGAAAAAAGTCACAGTGCATTTGGAGAAGAGGTTTCGCATTGCCATTGTTCAAATCAGGGTGCTCCTAAGGTGCCTGTCCATGTGTGCATGTATGCTTAGTCGTGTCCAACTCTTTGCAACACCACAAAGACTCTTTGTGCCACCTGGGAAGCTTAAGTTGGTGGTAAGAGATGCAAATGAAGCATTAGGCAGACACTCCATGCACTCAGGGCCATACACAGCTCCTGCATTTACGTACTTGCCTCGAGAAAATCTCTCTCAATGCCCATTGAGTGTGTATGTGTGCTGAGTCACTTCAGTCGTGCCTGACTCTTTCTGACCCCAGGGACTGTAGCCTGTCAGGCTCCTCTGTCCATGGGGTTCCCCAGGCAAGAATGCTGGAGTGGGTTGCCATGCCCTCCTCCAGGGGGTCTTCCCGACCCAGGGACTGAACCTGTGTCTGTTATGTCGCCTGCGTTGGCAGATGGGGCCTTTACCACTAGCACCCTGGTAAGCCCCTCAATGCCCATTATTACCTCCAAATTTCTTTCTCATCTTCTAATTTTATTTGTGTTTTCTTCCTTACCTTTTTTATGGAAGACAGTTTAGCTCCTATTCCATTCTTGCTTTATGGCTTCCCCTTGGGGCATATCTTTGGAAACTACTTTTTTCTTGGCTTGAGTCTTGGATCATGTTTTCTGATTTGTTTCATTCTCCAGTGTGCAATGTGGGCGCTACCCACTTTTATGTTTTCTCATGTCTGAGAATTCAGCTTGGATGCTCGCTGTGAGAGAGGGGGTAGAAAGTAGAGGGAAGCCTGAGAGGATGGATATGCCGTGGTTATGTTTCCTAAAGAATGTGAAGTTTAAATTTCTGAGATTTTAATTTCAGAAGGTTTATCCTGGTCATAGTGTTTGGTAGAGTCAAGTGATTGAGCAAAGGAATTAGGAGTCCAGAACAGAAGTTGAATCAAGAAATAAGAATGACAACAGTGGGGAAAGTGAGGAAAGGGTGGCTTTTAAAGTACAGCTAATAAAATTGATCACAAATTAAATTTGTTCAATTTTCTAGCTTGAGTGTCTGAGTGGATGCTAGTATGATTACCTTAGCTAGAAAACAAGAATAGAAAAGCAAGTATAGGGAGACAGATGGTGCCTTCCTTTTTGCTGTCAATTTGAGTTTGAATTGCTGGAGATATCTTTCAATAGAATGGAACTTATTGGTATAGACAATCTTATTTACAAAGCAGAAATAGAGATCAGACAGAGAGAGCAAGTGTATGGTTACCAAGAGGGAAAAGGCGGGTGGGAGGAATTGGGATTGACATCTATAAAGTCTTGATACTCTGTATGAAATAGATAAATAATGAGAACCTCTGTATAGTGCAGGGGACTATACAGTGCTCTATGGTGGCCTAAATGGGAAGGAAATTCAAAAGAGGGGGATATATGTATATGTATAGCTGATTCACTTTGCTGTACAGTAGAAATTAACACAATATTGTAAAGCAACTGTATTCCAATAAAACGTTTGTTTAAAAGAATGGAATTGCATATATGGCCCTGGAAATCATGGAGTCAGTTCTAGGCTTGTAATATGGTTTGGAGTGTTACCAGTCAAGAGGTAATAGTGAAGACTGCCATAAATACTACTCAGTTCATAGTAACTAACATGTAACAAATACTGTGGGTTTCCCTTGTGGCTCAGATGTTTAAGAGTCCTCCTGGAATGCAGGAGACCCAGTTTCAATCCCGTGTCCAGGCACTGTTCTAACTGCTTTACGCATGTTAAGTCATGAAATTATCACAGCTCTATGAGACAGCTTCTATTTGATCATCCCTGTTTTGTAGATGGGGAAACTTCGACCCAGAGAGGTTATTTAACTTGTCCAAATTACAGGAACGTGTGGAAGAGCTGCCGTTCCACTCAGCCTGTTTTCCATTCTCTTGATCGTTACGCTGCATTGCTAGGAGAAGCAGAACAAAAGAGAAGCCTCTGAGCGTTAGATCTCTGAAGGAACACCAGTGTGTGTGAGTTGATGGAGACAGAAGAAGCCACAAAGGAGCCTGGAAAGGAAGAGGGAATAAGCAAAGGGGAAGAAAGAGAAATTGGTTTAGAGAAACAGGTGAAAGAGACAGAGGGAGCGGTCAGTGGGACCAAATACTGGAGGAGAGCAAGTAGGTTGAAGCTGAAAGTGCCTGTTAAAATTAGCATTTAATCTATGGTCTCTGCCTGTATTGCTCACAGACTTTTTATAATGATAAATAATTCTGTGAATATGCAGAAAACAGTGACTCTCTAGATAAATGTACTTTTATTATTGTGGGTGACATACCAGACTATTACAAATACTCAGTTTTTTCTCCTGGCCATTCAGTTGAGTTGTATATCTCTGTTATCTTTGAAGATAGGTGAAGCTATATGCGTTTCTTGGAAGAATATAAGTTGAAATGACTTCCGTCCCTTCTATTTATAAGCATCTGTGCACATTGCACTGGTTCCCTTTCTCTCCCTTGGCAAGCCAGGAGCTGCTGTTAGCTGGGGCACTGAGTAGCCCGCCCTGTGTGGAACATGTGATGTGAGGCGTGTGTGTTAAGTCCCTGTGGTCCAGCCCATCATGATGCATCAGTGGGTCAGTTACATCTTTACTTCCATGGGCTTTTTGTTTGTTTGAATTCTCATTGTTGTAATAAGTCGGTGTAGTAGAATCCATTACAGCAGAGAGTGAGAGTATATATTATTCTGATACTCTTGGAAATTAAATACAAAAAATATTTTACTAGTAAAGACATCCAAGGAGTTAATTAAACACAATTTAATAATGAAATAGACATATTTCTAGGTCAAGGTTTTCTGGTGCTCTAAATTTTTAAAATCATGTTTATGGACTCTCTGACATTTGGAGTATGAACAGATATATAGACTAAACCATGGGCCAGCGTTTTGGCACAGTGGTAAAGAATCCGCCTGCTATTGCAGGAGATGCAAGAGACGCTGGTTCAATTCCTGGGTTGGGAAGATCCCCTGGCGTAGGAAATGGAAATCCACTCCAGTGTTCTTGCCTGAAAAATTCCATGGACATAGGAGCCTGGCAGGTCCATGGGGTCACAGTCAGACATGGCTGATCACTGTCCATGCACGCAAGCATTTTTAGAAAGCTGATACAACTTTAAAAAATTGTAGTGTGTTTAAATAATAAATAAAGTTAAAATCCATTTTATTATAATTTGAAAGTCTGTTGATTTATAGGTAAAACTATTTACTGTAATTCTACAATTATATGAAATTCTACTAAATAAGTAAAGCTTTAAAAATGCCTGTTTTCTTCTTCAAGTTTATACAGAGCTTTTAAATTTACAAAACACTTTTCATTTACATTATTTCAATTAATCAACTGACATTTGAAGTCTCTGCTTTTTTAAGAAATGAGAAAACTGAGGATAGAAGTATACATTTTAAAAAGATTTATAATAATAAATTACATTAATAATAAATTTTCCTTTGAAAAAATTATGTGCTGCCTATAGTAAATTCACTCTAACATTACAAACAGTGAGTGTTGTCATCATGGGGAAAAGGCCACAGAATATCTTGTCATGTTTGTACTGGTAAAGTAGGTGTTTATAATCGAGGTACTTAGGCAGGCAGAGCTCTAAAATGGAAATAACACATACTCTGTTTTTTTTAGATTATTTTCAACTCTTGATCTCTCTTCTCCTAACTTCACATTCTAGAATTTACTTTTAACTCAGCATCTGATAATGAAGTCTAAAGAGCATAAATGTTTATCAGTTGTGTTTTTGAGTCTTTTTCTCCCCCCTCTGTATATAATGTGATCCTGATTTTTCTGGAATCACATTTCTTTGCAAAATCTATTGACATTTTTCTTCTGTGAAAATGTGAAAAAACAGAGTTGGCAGCTGTGACTCATCTGGTGATGGAAGTGGTCCAGGTGATTAGTTGTGTGGCAGATCTTGAAAGGGGAATATGGAGAAAAAATCAGTACAACCAGGAAATTCCTTTGAAGAGAACCTCTTTATGCATTAAAGGCAAAATTAAAGTTAAGGTTTGAGGAACCACAAAGATGGGGACCAGTATCTTGAGTCTATAGATGAAAAGATGATAAATATATCCATATAGGGTCCTCACGTTCCTGGGGGCCGGGATGCTGGAGAGGAAGGGGTAACAGGAAGAAAGAGTAACTGCAAATGAGAATACACATGAGTTATAATAGAGGGCACGGGGGTCCTTCAGGACTGGAATTATTCTTACAAATTTGTTCTCAGTGAGACACATGCCAAAGAAGTGAAGAGTCCAGTGTTTATTAAGAGGGAGGGAGCTCCTTGCAGTTGGAAACCATGCCTAACGTGTAAACATTTCTAATTCTTGGTACCTAAAGGGAGAAAGTAAATGGTGACTTGACTATTGTAACATACCTACTTCAATCAAGTGGCAACAGTGATGCCAAAGAAACGGAGTAGAAAGGAGAGTTTTAGTAAAATCCATTGTTATCTAGCAAGGTCATATCTAATGAAAGCAAAATTAAACAAAAACAATAGTATATATAGTTAAACTAGGATTGGAACTAAACTTCAAATAGTTTTTTAGTATAGATGTTTCTTAGCTATTGCCTGTTTATTTTATCTAGCAAATGTAGTGATATCAAATGCCTCAATGCCACCTTGCCCCTGTGCCTATATGACTGAATTTACTGTTTCTTTTCTCTAAACATTTCTCAGTTAAAAATGATTAATGGTACAGCTGCAACTATAAGTTTGATTTTTGTCAACAGAAATTCCATTGCAATTTTATCTTTCTGTAATAATATAAAGTATAGTAATAGCTTGAGGGCTATACCCATAGAAGATGATAAAATCTATACTTCTGAGGACAATGTAAATTGATCTTATTGTAATTCTTATGGAATCAGACTCTGAGTTCCCTGAGTTCAACTAGCAACATCTAAATAACATGAATCATATCTTATATTATCCTACTCAAGCTGACAAAGCAAAGGGATTTATAGCCACAGCTGCCATCCCTTTATTTAGGTATTTATTCATCTCTTTTCAAACATAAGTACCTACTCTCATTACTTTTATCATTTATCTTGAAAGTGTCTGACTCTGGTAGGACCACATTTTCCTGGACTAGAGTGTAAGAGGGTTTTCTGACTAGCACTTAGAAATGTGTATTCATTGTAGGTTTTATTTTTTTCTCTAGTTTCTTCTTGTGGGGTGAATTGGTTTAGGAATCTTTAGACTACAGAATACATGGCTTATAGATCTTTATTTCTATTTTTAGAATTTTAGTTCTCGAATTCACTCTGAATATGTATTGTCATTACTGATGAACTAAATTTAAAAAAACTAATTTTCTTAATACATAATGTCTAATTCAGACCATTGCTTATTATTCAGCCTTTTGTGTTTTGATGTACTCTAAAAGTAGTTATTTTCCTTAACAGGCACATGGAGGTACATGTAAAGAAAGTATATGTGTCATGTGGTCATTTTTAAAATGTGGTCTTTAATTTCAGACTTTTTACATGTAATGACATAAAATAGCTTGTGTGTGCTTAATCTTTAAAGTTTTATCATTTATTTTAAAAACTGTTTTAATACTGTGGTTCGGGGTCCTGTCTAGATGTTAGTGTTTCGCAATTTTATTCACTAAGGAAATTGAGCTGTAAGTAGCAATGTATCAAAATAAACAATAGTTTAACTGTTTAAGAAAATAATGATAATTATTCCATAGAATGAGGGCTGGAGTCAGTGTTTCCAGTATTGGGTCAACATCTTCAGAATCCTTCTGTACCCCCATCATCGCAATATCAGTCTTTCATTTTCACTCCATGATTTTAAGTTGGCTGCTATGTCTTTACTGCCATATCTTCTTCTTATCAGGTTTAAAGTCCTGCAGCTATGAGGTCAGAGGAGCTAAACAGCTCTCTTTTTTGTTTTAATCAGGAAGCAGAGTATTTCCCAAATGTTTTCAGCAGCTTCCCCTTCCCCTCCTGTAGGATGGATTCATGTGAGTGCGCTGCATTTTCCCGTTTTGGGGAAGACCACGCCTCCAGCATAATAGGCTCCCTTAGTCTGCATGTCCTATGTCTCATCACTGAGGTTTAACTCTTACTTTCCTTTTCACCGACTTTGGGAAAATGAGGCTGTGATGGAAAATGAGACTGTGATGGAAAATTTGGATTCTAAATTTTAATTGATGTTTCTTTAGTTCTTGTATTCTGTGTTTGCATTAATGTTGAATAAAGTAGAAAATGTGGCGAATGTTGATACTGTTACAGGCTGAACTTGATTTAGTCTATATTTTTTATATTATGCCACTGAATCAAGCCAGATCATATGATTTCAATGAGCTTATGATATAATCTAATGACATAAAAATAGGTTAATAATGAAGACTAATGCAAAGACCTAATGGTCTTTAAAAATTAAAGTGAAAAGTTGCATTTTAGCTTCACCATTTAAAATGTGACCTTTTTTGCTGTGATTTTCAAATATAGGTTAAATTTCTTTTTTTAATTTGACTTTACGTTCTTATTTTGGGATGTTGTTGACAGGAAGTGAAAAAGAGGTGTGCTAATAAAGCTAGGTATAGAGGAAGAAATGATTTCTGAAAATGTTTACTAAGAACCCTTCTTGCTGGGCCTTGGAAAAATATTAATGCTGCCATTATATTTATTTAATAGTAAGCCAATGACCCTTTGACATTGTGTTAAATTAGCTCAGTGAAATTTGCAGGTGGCAGTAAGGGCAGATGATGGGCACCAGGATAGGAAACCTGGACAGTCATGTAGGACGTGGTGGAAAGCAAATAAAAATTTGGACAGGCAGGACAAAGTTAGAATAGACATGTAAACACAAATTTGAGACATCATTTTAGGATCTAAGAGACAGTTATATAACAGAAGATGAAACAGCAGCCAAAATATATGGGCAGATCAGGAAATCAAGTGATGTCACCAGTTTTTCAGAACATCAGTATAATTCTGGTGCAAAGACTGTGGGTGGATGAGGAAGTTGAGAACTGCCACTTATCTCTCTGAGTAGACACCCAGATTTTGCAGGTTGTAAGGGAAAGATTTTGTTCTACAAGTATAAACTGAGATGAAATCTTAGATCACTCAAAAATAAAAGAAATCATGTCATCAGAGAAAAACAGAGGATGGGGCTTCATTTCCTTCCCAGCTCTTTGCTTTTGCTCCCTAATTCTTCCGTGGCTTAGGAAAAAGAAGCAAACTGGAGAGATAGGTAAAATTCTGGAGCATCATTTTCCTCATTTTGAGAAGACTGAATGAGAAAATACTTTCCCACAGGATCTTTGACAAAGATGTAATTTTATTGATCTCTTTATCAAGGGATGGAAAGTTACAAAATTAAGTAGCAGTAATATTCTCTAACAGAATATTCAGTAAGAAGGATTAAATATATAGAAATGTATAACATGGAACTATAAATTAGATTTTCCTATTAAGGAAATATTATCTCAATTTATTTACAATAATTAAATGCCTGTCCTAGGCCTGATAATTTGTTACCAACTTGGTGAAATAGATGAAGAGCTGATGGTTACTGTTCTGTGAAAACTTATAGTTTAGGAGGAGAGATAATATTCATTTAACAGGTCTGCACTAACCTTTTAAATTAGAAAGTGAAAAATGAAAGTGTTAGTCATTCAGTCATGTCCAACTCTTTGCGACCTCATGGACTGTAGCCCGCCGGGCTCCTCTGTCCATGGAATTCTCCAGGCAGAATACTGGAGTGGTTGCTGTTCCCTTATCCAGGGGATCTTCTCAATCTAGGGATTGAACCCAGGTCTCCCACATTTCAGGCAGATTTCCCATCTCAGCCATTAGGGAAGCCCCCAAGTTAGAAAGAACAAGTTCCAAATTCTCTGAAACTCAGTTTCCTTGTGTATAGGCCTTGTTCTGAAAGCTCTCTTCCCGGTGATAAATTACAGTATTCTTGAATACAAGGAAATAAGTTATCAAACATACTCATCTCTCAGAAAGCGTCTTGGACTTAAGTATGATGATCAATAAGAAAATGAGCAGAGGGACAAAAGTGAAGTATTATCTGAAACTTTCTGTTGCTAGATGGAGAAGTACAAGCTAGAGCTGTGGCTGCAGATTTTAGAAGGGAGATTTTATCTGCTCATCCACTGAGAGACACTTAGTGTTCCCATATCTTGACTGTCATGAATAATGCTTCAGTGCGCCATGGGTAGGTGTATGTCTCATTGATATCCTGTCTTCACTTCCTTTGGTTGTATACCCAGAGGCAGAATTGTTGGATCATATGCTATATCTGTTTTTAATTTTTCAAGACACTTTCATGGTTGTTCCAATTTACATTCCCACTAACAAGGCACAAGTGTTCCTTTTCTCAACATCCCCACTGGTACTTATTTCTTGTCTTCTTGATGATAGCCATTCTAATGTGTGCTATATGTAGACAATGGAATTTTACTCAGCCATGAGAAAGTTGGAAATCTTGCAACAACATGGATAGAGCTTGAGGACATATGCTTTGTGAGATAAATCAGACAGAGAAAGACAAATACTGCATAATATCACTTATATGTGGAAGTTTAAAAAAACGAAGCTTACAAAAACAGCAAGTAAGATGGTAGTTACAAAGGGCTGGGGGATGGAGGGATGGGAGAGAGGTTGTTTAAGGGTCCAAACTTGCAGTGAGTTGTAAATAAGCCCTAGAGGTCTAATGTGCAGTACACTTAGTATAGACAACTATTATATTGGGCTCAGTGGTAAAGAATCTGCCTGCCAATGGAGGAGACATGGGTTCAGTCTCTGGGTTGAGAAGGTCCCCTGAAGAAGGAAAAGGCAACCCACTACAGTATGCTTGTCTGGAAATCCCATGGACAGAGGAGCCTGGTGGACTACAGTCCATGGGGTCGCAAAGAGTAGGAAATGACTTAGTATCTAAACCACCATCACCGTTGTATTATAATCATCAAACTTTCTAAGAGACTAGTTCTTAATTATTCTAACCACAAGAAAAAATGGTGATCATGTCATGCGACAGATGTGCTAACTGTGGCTACAGTGACAATTGTATTACAACATATACAGAATTAAATCAGCATGCTCTGTACTTTAAATTTACAGAATGTTATATGTCAAATGTTTTTCCATAAGAAAGAAGGCAGATTTTGATAGTTATAGAAAAATGTTGATAAGGACTAAGTATGGTGATGGTAGTTTAGCTGCCAAGTTGTGTTCAACTCTTTGAGACGCTATGGACTATGGTCCACTAGGTCGTCTGTCCATGGGATTTCCCAGTCAAGAATACTGGAGTGGGTTGCCATTTCCTTTTCCAAGGGCTAAGTGCAAGTTCTCAAAAAAATGAAATTTCAATAAATAAATCTCAAGCTTATTAGATGAGAAAGAAAAGGAGGAGGCATTTGATGAAAGTGATTTAACTGAATAAATAATTTCTTTGACTGACAGTGGGCACAATTTAAATTGAGAGGGAGTGTATAGATGGATGGCATTGTGCTCTAATATATATGATGAGAATTATGTCATTTAGATAAGGACTCAATAGAAAGAGGCTTGCAAAGTGTTAAAACAGTAAAACAAATATTTAAAAATTTCTGCCCAGCAAAGGCAAGAATAAAGAGGCCTGCATTTTGAGATCAGTGACATAATATGAACAATTGAGGATGAGGAGTATTGCTGTTCAGCTCTTGTGTTGCCTGTTTCTCTCTGTTGTGGAGCCTGCTTGTCAAATCATTCTGGGCAGGAGTACTGTTGGTAGAAGGATAATAAAGCCTAAAATAGTTGAGAAGAGGCAGAGGACTCATTGGTGCCTTATGTGGGTTCATTTCTTCTAACAGGGGCTGGTTTTATCACCCAGCATACAGAGACAATGCATGAAATTGGTGAACTGCTCTCAGTTACTTTGAAGGAACAGAGGTAAACCAAAGGAGTTTCAGATTAGAAATGGACCAGAAATGTTGTTGGATCCGGTACATATGTAAACTTTCCATAGAGACTGGGTGAAATACAGAATTATTAAAGATCATTTATGAATTTTCAAAAAAGAAGTCTAGATTTCATACTTAAAATGACAATTTTAAGTAGTCCAAATTATACGTTTCCCTTGCTTTAAAATTCTTAGTAAGAATAAATAACTAGAGGGATAGTAAAAGAGGAGACCTGATGCCATTCTTGGATCTTGATGTAGCATGTTTTCCATACGTGAGAACGTTCTTCAGTATGTGGTGCAAGAGTGTTCAGATTGGGGGAAAGATCAAACATAAATAATATACAAGGTGTGAAAGAAAGGTTCTCCTGTAAAAGCACCCCGGAATAAATGTAACAGTTTTCCCTGGGTGAGAGAACAGATGTGAGTGAAGGTCAGGGAGCGATTGGGCAATTCCCCGTCCTACTCAGGTCTTCGGATTCTCGCCCGCTGATGGAGCCCACAGGTGCCAGAGCAAACTGTCTCAAAAGGTAAACTTCTGCATTATAGATGCATCCAGCTTCAGCTATTTCCTCAGACCAGTGCATCTTCACATAGGTTAGTTACACTGCAGTCATCTATATTTTCCCTTATCCTTTCATCTGGGCCTGCAGTATTTGATCAGAGATCACACAGTACTCCTTTTTTTTTTTTTTTAAATTTGGTATGAGACCAAAAAAAAAAGAGAGAAACCAACTCAAAACCCTTTTGTAAGATAAGCAGTGAGAAAAAAATGCTGGGACTCACCTGGTGGTCCAGCAGTAAAGAATCCGCTTGCCAGTGCAGGGGCCACGGGTTCCATCCCTGGTCTGGGAAGACTGGACGTGCTGGTGGGGCAGCTAAACCCTCATGTCACAGCCACTGAGGCCTGCATACTCTAGAGCCTGTGCCCTGCAATGAGAGAAGCCACCACGATGGGCAGCCCGAACTGCACAAACTAGAGAGAGCCCGTGAGCAACAGCAAACACCCAGCGCAGCCAAAATAAATAAACAAATAAAATTAAAATACTAAGTGTACAAAAATATGGACCAGCTCAACAGTTGGGGAAATTTTAAGAAATAAATTTGCTCTTTATAAGAGTGAAGAGGAAGCAGTAACAGATTTAATCGTAGACCGTGGGCAGTATATTTTTCCTGTTTCAACTGTGGTAAGCAAATTTAAATTTTGGAGAACTCCCAAGTGGACTGGAAAGCAGGAATGGTAAAAACTCAAGCTGGTTTTGTTCTTTACTTGGTGCCAGCTAGTGTCTGGTATGGTCTTTGGTGAAACGAAGTTCTTGTACTGGAAACACAGTTTTACAGAGATAGCTACTATCAAGGTGGCATGTTTCATAAACTTTTGGTTTGCTGGGCCAGCGCTGTGACCCCTAAAGTCACACTGAACTATTCAGTTACAGTGACCTTAAAGAACGACACCCAGCCTGGTGAGAGGCAATGTGGGATGCAGCAGTGAAAATTCCCATTTCTACCTGCCTGGCATTTGGAGCCCCACCAGGAGCAGGTGGAAAGAAACTGATGGAGCATCAGTTTGGGACTCTGTTTAAGTTTCATTTATCCCATTCCTGTATCATCATTGGGAAACCAAATTCTAGGATACAAGGCAGATAAACCTGGTCCTGATTTGGGGAATCAGGGTTGTGCTGGATAAAACTGTAGCATCTGTTGCAGGTGCGGAACAAGGAGTCAGGGGTGGCTAGTGCTTAAAAGACTGAAAGGTTTGTAGAAGCAGGGTCAGGGAGCGGGGCGTGGGGTGTGTGATCACCTGGTGGACATGCTTCAGATTGGCTGGTGATGAGGTAATCAGGAGTCAACATCATCAACCTCTGGTTCCAACTGGTCTGGGGTCTATGTGCTTGTGAGCAGCATATAGTTAACTTCTTCCACCTGATGGGAGTTTCAGTCACTGCAAAACAGCTCAAAGGACATGGCTCAGAATATTGTCTGTATTCCTTGAGGAGGAACGAAAGGTCTTTGACTTTGTTTCACAGCTGCTGGTGGTGGTTTAGTCACTAAGTCGTGTCTGACTCTTGCAACCCCCGTGGACTAGAGCCTGCCAGGCTCCTCTGCTCATAGGATTCTCTAAGCAAGAATACTGGAGTGGGTTGCCATTTTTCCTTCTCCATGTTTCATGGCTGAATTATTATTATTTTGTCTTGATTGACTGTTTGCTTTCTGCATTTTCTCACTTCTCTGATTAAATTTATTCTTTGAAGTTTTTCTACAGACAAAAGGCAGACAGAGATTGTGGGTGGCGGTCTGTTCTGGGAAGGCCTTGAAGGGTCCTGCTTGGTTGCACAAGTGGGAAAATGCGGTTCATGGCCAAAGGGCAGACTATGGCAGCTGAAAGATAAATGGACCTTGTCTGGTATTCCTCTCAGTAAAATATGATGTCTCTGTCCCTTCCCTCTGATCTGGGCTGGGCTGATGTTCACAGTAATCTGTGATGGAGGTAATACTCTGTCAATTCCAGGCCAGGCTTTGAAAGGCCTGGCGGCTTCTGTGTCTTCCTCTTGGGGTCCTGAGCAGCCATGTAATAAATCTCACTGTCCTGCTAGAGAAACCGTGGAGAGGAAGAGCCGTGCTGAGTGCTGCCTTCCCACTGTCTGCACCTAACCTGTGCTGCACACGAGGAGGGCTGTGGGAGCAGGCTGCCATGGACCGAACAGGCATGTCGTCCCCAAACTCTGCACTGAAGCTGGAATCTCCAGTGTGATGATACCAGGAGGTGGGGCCTTTGAGAAGTAATTAGGTCATAAGGAAGGAAAGCTTTGACCCACCTAGACAGCATATCAAAAAGCAGAGACATTACTTTGCTGACAAAGGTCCATCTAGTCAAAGCTATGGTTTTTCCAGTAGTCATGTATGAATGTGAGAGTTGGACCATAAAGCTGAGTGCTGCAGAATTGATGCTTTTTAACTGTGATGTTGGAGAAGACTCTTGAGAGTCCCTTGGACTGCAAGGAGACCCAACCAGTCCATCCTAAAGGAAATCAGTCCTGAATATTTGTTGGAAAGACTGATGCTGAAGCTGAAGCTCCAATACTTTGGTCACCTGATGCGAAGAGCGAAGACTCATTGGATAAGACCCTGATGCTGGGAAAGATTGAAGGCGGGAGGAGAAGAGGCCGCAGAGGATAAGATGGTTTGATGGCATCATCAACTCAATGGACATGAGTTTGAGTAAACTCTGAGAGATAGTGAAGGACAGGAAAGCCTGGTGTGCTGTGGTGCATGGGGTCACAAAGAGTCAGGCACAACTGAGTGACTGAACAAAAAAAAACCACATGGTAGAGATAATCTTTCTTTTCACCATGTAAGGATACAGTAAGAAGGAAATTGTCTGCACACCAGGAGGAGGACCATCATCATACACCAAAGCTTCTGGCACTCAAGGACATCAGTCCTGGGTGTTCATTGAAGGGAGCAATGTTGAAGCTGAAACTCCAATACTTTGGCCACGTGATGTGAAGAGCTGACTCATTGGAAAAGACCCTGATGCTGGGAAAGATTGAGGGCAGGAGGAGAAGGGGACGACAGAGGATGAGATGGTTGGATGCCATCACCAACTCGATGGACATGGGTTTGGGTGGACTCTGGGAGTTGGTGACGGACAGGGAGGGCTGGCGTGCTGCAGTTCATGGGGTCGCAAAGAGTCGGACACGACTGAGCAACTGAACTGAACTGAACAAGGTGATATGTATCCACTTAAAGTTATGTATCCAGAACATAAACTGCAAGGACATGGTGGTGTTTCTGTTCTCGTTTTTCTGAGGCAAGGTTTTCCTTGAAACCACTAATGTTTTCTTAACCTCACACTGGAACTGGAAATGTCGGGGGAGGGAGGAGGATTAGATTTGCACAGTTCACCCCTTGTACCTCTCTCCATTTTGTGTAGCAGCTACTTATAGGATGCACACAGTTTTGTTGGCTTCTCTGTGCCTTCAATGAGGAGGACTGAGTTTGTCTCTCTGGTTGAGAGTGCTCATTCTAGTTTCTGAAGCCTGTTGCTGATACACGAGTTGCCCGCATCTTCCCCTTGAGCTTTCATTGGTAACAAAGCTGATATTCTGATCTCTAACTTCTTTTTCTATATGTGTTTCTTAATTGCTTCCAAACTCTTGACAAGAGAAAGGGTGTCATTTATTGATTCCTTGAAACCCAAGGATCTAGATGCTTTGTCAGGGCCCACCTGGTAACTCTTTTATGTGAAAATAAACAAGGGCACTCTGTGAGAAACACGGAATTGAGAAAAAATATGTGGCTGTTTCAGTTTGTCTCAGTCATGTTCTCTGAGCCACATTGCTGTAGTTGTAGCATGTAGTATGTAGATTATCTAGAAAATGGTAGAAATGTAGATTATCTAGAAATGGTAGTATGTAGATTATCTAGAAAATGGTAGAAAATGTAGATTATCTAGAAAATGGTTTTTGTGCCAGGCAGTTCACAGGACTATTTTGTTAAACTCTTTAGTGATAAACTCAAGAGGTGGTTAGTTAAACTAAAACTGGTTTAAAAGAAAATGACTTGGATAATGATAAGATAAAATCTTTGCCCATTGAAACATTTTTAAAGGTCGAGATGCTTGGCTTTGAGAAGGACAGTCTCGGGTATTTGAAAATTTTCTTCTGCTCCTGCACATTCATCACACAGAAGAAAAATGGGCCTGTGTGAGCAGCTCTTGACTATGTTTACGAGTTTCAAGGAAGCAGATCTTCTCCAGTTTATCGTTTTCCATCAAATGAGAAGAGTATCCTTGGGAGATGGTGAAAAACCTCCAGAGGCTTTTAAGCAGTGATTGAGCAAATGTTTATAAGTGATATTTTAGAGGACATTCAAGTACCAGATAGCAACTAGGATATTTCTAAAATTTCTTCCAACCTTGACTTTTTAATCTTTTAATTCTGTGATTTAGATAATGTGATACTGCCTAGAGCACTGTAGAAAGGTGGGTGTAACACATAAAAGAGAGAGGGCATTGCTAACCGAAGGTACCTGAAATATCCCAGACAGAGGCCTCACAGTCTGATATGATCTTTGGCATCCACTCCAGTCCTCAGCTCTGCATAGCACAAACATTATTTTACCATTCTGCCAGTGTGGGTCAGACTCAGGAACGCTTGCAACTCTAAAGAAGTTTGCACAAGGCTGATGTATGAAAACAGAATGCCGATTTATTCATTTACAATGAGAAATAAATCTGCTAATGGAGTTTATGTTCAGTTCCTCTGGCTAACACATCTCCCTGTAGGCATGCTATATTGAAAGCCAAATTTAAATCAGACTGTTGTTTGATGAGCATGGGATCAGAACAACCTGGAACAACACTAGGAATTTAATGTTGGGTGATATGAAGCCACCGGAGCCTGATGCATCTTCTCTGTGGTGGGGGTGTACCCTGCCGCCTGGAATAGCAGGTCTTCTTGTATTATTACCTTCTCCTTTGGTTTGCATTTACTGGAAGCGTCTGTGTTTCACTTTCAGTTATATTTTTTCCTAGGCTTCCTGGAATGAGCCGTTAACTTTCTTTAGTGGTTTAGAATACAGGCTGTGTGAGTTCTAATTTAGTTCTAACACCACTGAGGTTTCTTGGGCAGCTTGCTTAACATCTTCATAGCTGTTCCCACATCCATTAAAAAAAAAAAAAAACCACATAATAATAGTGCTATCTCTCAGTATTGGTGTGATGATTTAGTGAGTGAACACGTCTAAATGGCTTTGAATCATGTCTGGTACATATAAAGAACTAATATTAGTTATTATTATTACTAAAGTGGCCACAATTAAGTGATTTTGTTCTGTGAGACACTGGTTTTATTTCAGTTTATTTTGAAAAAAAAAAAAAAGAAAAAGGTTTTTGTGGATATTTTGATTTCACTTCAGATGATAAAATTTTTGGCTTTATGTCAGTGTTCTTGGAGGCTATTTCACTATTTCCCTGTCTACCCACATCTATACCAACACCAAGCATGAAGGTAAAGACAAAGAGCCTTCCCTGGTGGTGGCTCAGTGGTGAAGAATCCACGTGCCAGTGCAGCGGGGTGAGTTGGTTCCTGGTCTCGAAAGATCCGACACGTGGAGCAGCTCAGCGCATGCGCCACGACTACTGGGCCTGCGCTCTGGCGGCTGGGAGCCGGAGCCACTTAGCCCACGTGCTGCAGCTGCCCAAGCCGGTGCGCCCAGAGCCTGTGCTCTGCGGCTGGAGAAGCCTGCGGAGTGAGAAGCCTGCGGAGTGAGAAGCCTGCGGAGTCCGGAGCGAGAAGCCCGAGCATTGCAACCAGACAAAAGCCTGTGCGGCAATGAGGACCCAGCGCAGCCAAAAATAAATAAATAAAATTTTAAAAAAGATAAAAATGTTACTGTTGGCTATGATTAGTCAAGGGAAAGTTCGAGATCAAATGAGTGTTGGGGGTGGGATCAAGATGACCAAGTAGGAAGATGCCAACTCACCTACTCTCATGAACACACCGAAACTGACAGCTACACAAAGAGTAACCTTTGAGAATGACCTGAAGACTAACAGAGTGGCTCTTCTGCAACTAAAGATATTTTAAAAAAAAAACACACCAAAATAGGCAGGAGGGGCAGAGGGAGTCTCTTCAGGACCCACACTCCTGGCCCAGAGACATTCAAGCCGGAGAGGCTGTCTCAAGTGTAGAAGGTCTTCCCTAAGAATGAGGGGGTTTCCAGTCCCAGATCCAGCACTCCCACCCTGGGAACCTGCTCTGGGAAGATGATCCCCCCAGAACATCTGGCTTTGTCAGCAAGGGGGACCTATGTCCGGGAGAGCTGGAGGGCACAGGAAATTGAAACCCTGCTCTTAAAGAACCCTTGCACAAGCTCACATGCATGGTGTCCCAGAGTATACTGGAAGCAGCTTGAAAAGCTGTATGTGAAAGGGATTCACTGATAAGTTGAGAGCGAATCCCAAAGGGACAGGGGTCTGTTGAAACTTTCTTCAGGGACTAAAGCACTAGCAGGCATCATTTAAAAAGATTTCCTCTACGAGCTGTCCAGGAGCTGGCAGAGGCCACTTTTAGCATTTTCTGTGTCCTTGCTAGCACTGTTCGCCTGCCCTGGTGTTCCCTGCAGGCCTGCACAACCCAGGACACTTGCCCTGATCGGCCATCCTCCAAAGTAGCCCCTGTCCCAGTGCACCCAGTGAGTGGGCCCCGCTTGAAGTGGGGCCTCCACAAAGTGGCTTCTGCACCGGAGCTCCGTGTGCCCAGCAGGTTGTGAGCAACAGTCATGGCTGGACCTCACAGACACTAGCCCTGGAGCCAGTCCCACCCTCCAGTAGGCTCACAGCCACCGTAGCAGTGCCACAGCTGGAGGGCACTCACAGCCCACGCAGGGGACACCTCTGGCACTCCTGGCTCTGGGAGCAAGGGGGGACTGCTTCTCTGAGCGCTGCAGGAAGTCTTCTACAGAAGCCCACTTCCTCAAGACCAGAAGATGTCACTGAACTGCCCAACACACAGAAACACACACACACACAGTTAAGAAAATAAGGAAACAGAAGAATAAGTTCCAAAGAAAAGACAAAAACAAAACCTCAGTAAAATTCCTAAACAAAACAGAAATAAGTCATCTAGAGTTCAAAGTAAAGGTCCTAAAAATGGTTGCTGAGATAGAAGATGGATGAACATAGTGAGATCTTTAAAGACAGAGAAAACATTAAAGAGCCAAGCAATGCTGAAGGATACAGTAACTGAAATAAAAGCACGCTAGGTGGAATCAACAGCAGCTTAGACGATGTAGAAAAATGCATCTGCAGTCTGGAAGGCAGGGTAGTGGAAATCACCCAATCACAACAGCAAAAAAGAATTTTTAAAAATGAGGATAGTTTAAGGAACCCCTGGGACAACAGTCAATTGTGCTATCATTTGTGATATAAAGATCCTAGCATGAGAAAAGTGAGAGAAAAAAGCAGAAAACTTCCCTTATCTGAGGAAGGAAATAGACACCCAAATCCAGGAAGCACAGAGAGTCTCAAACAAGATGACCCAGAGAGACCCACACCAAGACACATTATAATGAAAATGCCAAATGTTAAACAGAGTTTTAAAGGCTGCAGGAGAGAAACAACTAGTTATGTTTCAGCTAATTTTTTAGCAGAATCTTTACAGGCCAGTAGAATGTGGCATGTATATTCAAAGTACTGAAAGGAAAAACTTTCAACCGAGAATACATGGTAAGGTTATAATTCCCAATTGAAAGAGTTTCTAAGACAAGAAAATACTAAAAAGGAGTAATATTAACACCAAAGAGTTAATCACCACTAAAATGGCCTTACAAGAAATATTAACTGGACTTTAAAATGCTTATACTAAGCAAAGCTGTACACAAATTCAGTGAAATCCCTATCAGAATACCAACAGCATTTTTCACAGAACTGGAACAAATAATCCTGAGATTTGTATGGAACCGTTAATTAGCCACAGAAATCTTAAGAAGGGAGGACAAAGTTGAAGGTATCACACTTCCTGATTTCAAACTATATTACAAAGCTATTATGATGAGAACTGTTTGCAGTGGCACAAAAACAGACAAATGGATTAACGGATGGATCCAATACCATTTATTGAAGAGACTTTTCCTTGCCATATATCATTGACTCCTTTGTCCTAAATTCGTTGGTATATAATGGTGGATTTATTTCTGGGCTCTCTAATCTGTTCTGTTAATCTATGTGTTTGTTTTTGTGCCAATACAATTCTCATCATAATAGCTTTGTAATATAGTTTGAAATCAGGAAGTGTAATACCTTCAACTTTGTATTCCCTTCTTAAGATTTCTTTGGTTATCTGGGTCTTTTATGGTTCCATACAAATTTCAGGATTATTTGTTTCCGTTCTGTGAAAAATGCTGTTGGTGGATGGATGGCATTACTGACTCAATGGACATGAGTTTTAGCAGGCTCTGGGAGTTGTTGATGGACATGGAAGCCTGGCCTGCTACAGTCCGCAAAGAGTTGGACACGACTGAGCAACTGAATTGAACTGAAATTCTGGACAACTGTATGCAAAAAAGTGAAACTGGACCACTTTCTTATACCATACACAAAAATAAACTTATAGTGGATCACTTAAAGGCATAAATGTCAGACCTAAAGCCATAAAACTCCTTAAAAGAAAACATAGGAAGTATACTCTTTGACATAAGTTTTAGCAGTGTTTTCTGTATTTGTCCCTTCATGCAAGGGCAACAGAACCAAAATAAACAAATGGGACTACACTGAACTAAAAACCTTTTGCACAGCAAAGGAAACCGTCAATAAAATGAAAAGGCAACCTACTGAATGGGAGAAGATATTTGCCAGTGATGTACCTGTTGAGGGTTAATATCTGAAATATATAAAGACCTCACACAACTGAGTATCTAAAAACCAAATTATCTGGTTTAAAAATGGACAGGGTGCCAAAACAGACATTTTTCCAAGGAAGACATTTGCATGTGTGCTGAATCATGTCTGACACTTTGCAACCCCATGGACTGTAGCCTGCCAGGCTCCTCTATCCATTGTATTCTCCAGGCAAGAATACTGGAGTGGGTTGCCATTTCCTACTCCAGGGGATCTTCCCAACCCAGGGACTGGACCTGCATTTCCAGTGTCTCCTGCACTGTCAAGCAGATTCTTTACCCCTGTACCACCCAGGAACCCCTAAGGAAGACATACGTATGTCCAACAAACACAGAAAATAATATTCAACATCACTAATTATCAGGATAATGCAATTAAAACCCACAGTGAGATATCACCTGACACCTGTTGAAACGACTGTTATAAAAAAGACACACACCAAAAAAATGTTGGAGGATGTGGAGAAAAGGAAATCCTTGTACAGTTGGTCAGAATGTAAATTTTGAAATCAAGGTGTCAGCCAAGTTGGTTATTCGGTAGTCTCTGTGGGAGACTACATGTTTCTCTCTTAGCTTCTCTTGACTCCTGGAAATCCTTGGCATTCCTTATCATGTAGCTGTATCACATGCTTCTCAAAATCGATCTAGTCTCTATTATCCGATTCTACATCCATTTTCACATTTCTCAGTATTTGTTGCAGCAGTATTCCACCTCCTGGTATCACAATCTGTGTTAGGATCCTAGGCTGTCATCACAAATTACTGCAAACTAGATGGCTTAAAACAACAGAAATCTATTCTCTCCCAGGACAGAAGTAAACTGAAGGCTAGTAGTCTGAAAGTAAGGAGTTGGCAGAGTTGGATTCTTTTGGAGGCTCAGAGAGAGACGGCCCTGAGCCTCTCAGTTTATGGGGTTGCTGGCAGTCCTTGCTGTTCCTTGGCTTGTGGATGAATCATTCTCATCGCTCCTTCCCTCTTCAATCACCTTCTTCTCTGTTTCTCTGTATCTTTTCTTGTCATAAGGACACCAGCCATTGGGGTTAGGCTCACCTTATATCCACAAGGAGGTCATCTCGAGATCCCTATTGAATTATACATGGAAAAATTCCATTTCCCACTAAGGAAAGGTATTTATATTTTTGGTGGAAAGTAAAAATCATATTTCTTTAGGTTCCAAGAAGTTTCACATATATCTGAATTTTGGGGTACACTATTCAACTCACTACAGCTTCCATTATGTAGATGGAAAAGGAGGAAAGATGAGTGCCCATGGGAATAGGTGTGTTGGTGGGATGTTTTGTTGTGATTTCCAAATATGCTGTGTGTGTGTGTGTGTATGCCCACATGTGAAGTAGATTCATCAGCTAAGTCTGAGAATCATGTATCAGTAATTTCAACATGGTTAACATATGCCTTGAAAGGGCTGGAATCGAGTGCATGAGTAGACTGACAACATCTGTTTGAATTGAGGTTTGTGATGAATGTACTGAGGTCTCCGTCTGCTACTATGACCTCTAACTTTCGATTCCATGGTATGGCCTTCAGCTGATCCCAGTGCGAGTTACATCTTCAGATTTTCTGTTTGACGTTAGCCTGTAATGCAGCCATATAGTTATTGCTGTTGCATAGAGTTTCCTATCAAAATTCATACATCTGTTCCCTTGCTGTTTATTTTTTCAATTTGGAATTTTCTTGCCTTCCTTTCTTTATTGACAGTCTGTCCAAGATGATCTCTCATGTGTCCTTTTCTCAGAAAGGCAGTTTTAAAATTAGTTGCTCCATTTTTGTACTTCCACAAGGTTCCTTTATTTTCAGCTGATTTTGTCCTTACCTCTGTTAAGAGTTAGCTGTAGTCTACCTGTCTGTCATGCCAGCAGGACTGTAAGATCTTGTCAGTGAAGGAATTGGTCCCACAAAAAGTTTTGGATCTCTCTTGAATCTAGTACCTTGTGCAGAGTAGACACTTGAGAAATGCTTTTCGGCTTAGGTTGGTGACAGCTTGCTGTTATATTTATGTTTTACAGTTCATATGGGAAGATAAACTTACCGAAAAGAAAAATTTTTATGCTTGCTTGTTTTTCTAGTAAAGAAGATAGATTAAAAGCAAATCATATGTTCTCTTTTGCCAAGAATTTCTTGGTCTTATGGCTGGCCATATTTAATAGTGTAAACCAAGAGCCTGTAAACAGAGTGAAACAAATTAGCTTATAGAAGAATTTAATTTGTGACTTAGTGTTGTAATAATCTTATCAAGAAATTTAGCTTGTTGCTAGCATATGGTCTCCAAAGATTGGCATTGTTTATTATTATCAATACTTTGCTTATTGTAGTTTTTTCTAAACAATGAGCTATGCTGTGCTTGCATGCTTAGTTATGTTTGACTCTTTGTGTCCCCATGGACTGGAGCCCGCCAGGCTCCTCTGTCCATGGGATTCTCCAGGCAAGAATACTGGAGCGGATTGCAGTGCCGTACTTCAGGCAGTCTTCCTGATCCAGGGATCAACCCTCATCTCTCATGTCTCCTGCATTGGCAGGCAAGTTCTTTATCACTGGCATCACCTGGGAAGCGCTGATTATATAAAGCTTTCTAAATAATATCTTAATGAAAGGCTGCAGTTTTTTAAACTTTAGGCTGTATCCATGCACTTTAAATCATTTACTGGATGTCCACTTGGTGCCCAGCACTCTACACTGAGGGGAACCTCGGAGCGAGTGAAGTCAATGGGATCTGCCCAGCGTTCATAGTGTTAAATACAGAGGGTGGCCTGGAATGAGACCAGTGAGTTTGTGTATGTGCCAAAGAGATAAAGACATTTTTCAGGATGAATATTATATGCAAAGATATTTTATCATCTTAATTCATTAAGATGTGCCCTACATGTTATTATTCTTAAAAGGCAGGTATGTTTTCTGCTTGCACTGATGTTACTATATATGCTATCTCCAGATTGCTTTAGTTTCCTAGAAAACTTCAGTATATTGATAAAAACATTTTATATTTGCATAAAAGTAAAAAAAAAATTTCATATGAAATTTAGCAAAAATAAAAGAAAATGCTCAATTAAAAAAACTTGTAGGGAACTAAGAAAGACAGTAAGAACAATCTCTCTGATCAGAGGCCAAATCAATCTAAGACTTTAAAATCAATTTTAAAACTAGTTAAAAATCTAAAATTTATCCCATAAAGTGAATTTGAAAACTTTAAAAACAGACTGTTTTGTTTGGGAAATAGGTACATTTATACATTAATGTCTAATGACTAACAAATAAGAATATAAAATTGTATTAAAAGCATTGTTTTGAACTTCAGTTGTCATGGAAAACAAAAAGTAGCAAGATAAATAATATTTAGTAATTTGGGTAATATTTCCTTGAAATAATATAATAATAATAAAATATAATTTCTAGCTCACAATTTGTTCATTCACAAACATCTCTTCAGGGCCAGGAAAGGTCTTGGTCTCAAGAATTGAATGGTGAAGGGCCCTAGAAATTCCCTACTTCTTGCAAGTCTGCATTCTAGTGTCAGGAAATGATGTAATTACAGATTACATAAATGCTTTCAATAAAATAAATACGATGAGTTTAATGAGCAGCTTAATCTGATAAGATGGTCATTTAGTAGTAAGCCAAGACCTGGAGGCTGAGAGAGAGCTCCCTCTCTCATGTCATGGTTTATTATGTTAGATCGGGAAGTGCCCATGCAAAATGTATTTTTTATGTTTTTGTTCAAAAGTAGAAATTACATTTCATTATATATCTAGCTTTCCTTGGTATGAACACACTTTTTTTTTTCCAAATGAATCATATACTTAATAAGGTGAAAAATATGCATTTTAAGATGAAGAGCAATTTGCATTAAAATAAAATGAAGCTTGTAAAGTTCAATTGCCTATAATCTCACTAAGCCATTCTAAAGTGTACTTTTATTGAGTTTCAGTTTGTTACAGCATGACTGCATAAAGAAGCACATTCTCAATGGGGAAAAAGGCAGGGTTTTAAAAAATACATCCAGAAAAACGCTTTATTTAAACGTAATGACAGTACAAAGAAGATTAAAGCTTGAATTTTGAGAATATTCAATGGAAATAGATTTTCTCATGATCATTCATTTTTTCATATCGTGCACATCTGAATATAGCTTGGGCCGCATTGTATATCATGATTTCTAGTTTCTACTATGTTTTTTACTCAGTCCCTATGTCACAACAGAGTTATTCTAAAAAATGAGAAACAGATTATGGTAGTTCTGATGGGGTTATTGAGAACATATCTCCTCAGTATTTCTCAATGAAAAATTTTATGATAGAACTTCTCTCCAAGCTGGTGAAGTTAAGCCTGTATAATGATTATATCACTAGGCAGATATAACTGTTTATATCACCATAATCAAAGTGATGTTTATTGCATTGATGTCTCCTTTGAGGGCTATTTAAAAATTTGAGAATTGTTAGGGAAGTAGAATATCTAATAGTTTTTGAGCACATAGTTGTTTAGTTCCTTTTGTTTTAACATATGCATAGTGAATGCCTGCTGTGTTCAAGGTACCTTTGTACAGTGTTTCAAGTTAACATATAATCTGTTAATATCGTTTAATCCCTAGAACAAATGTGTAAAGGACGTAAACATTCAGACATTGTACTTATTTTGCTAAGCCACTAGTTTCTGCTAATCTCCCCAGGCTTGTATTATGCATCATCCTTTTTTAATACAAGATTTAAAACAGAAACAGAACTCTTTGAATTCTCTTAATATCTTATTTTGCTTCTGAAGACATGCTTCTGAATTCCTCCTTCTTAATGTGATTTGGACACATTTTCTAACTTCTCAAGTAGATATTCTCATCTTTAAAATATGGATGTTCATCTCTGTAAGCTTTATTAAGGTTTATTATACAAAAATACACAAAATAATGTATACAGCACAATTATTACGGTGCTGATCATAAAGAATAAGTAAAATAATACATGTAGAACAATGATTACAACGACCAACGCATAGTAGTTTGTAATTTCCATTTTCTGATGACACTGATGATGTTGAATGCCATGTGTTGTAATAGTGTCCTAAACTCTTACCACTTATTCAGTCTCTGCATACCATTTGAAATGGCTTTGGGATTTGCCTGTTCCTTTCTGTTGCCACAGTTGAGTGCAGAGGGCTATGTGAAGTTTTGGAATGATGATGAAGAGCATTCTTTTAACCAAAGTACCCAGATGTTTTAACATGCTCACGCATACCATATCACCTCACTCCTAGACCATATCTGTGAAGAACTATTCCATTTGAAGCCATCTGACATCAGTGTAAGAAATTCAGACTCAAACACTCTGACAGTGGTCTTTGAAAATGAAATGAGTAACTGTGAAACCAGCTTATAAAATGAAGCAAAGCACCTCATGCCACTGTGTCATGCATGTCTTTGATTGAACTCCAAGTAAATTGCAAAGATACAACATTCATAGTTTCGAAAGGTAGAAAAGTTAAATAGTTATATTCATGAACACTGTTTATTAAGGCTATGCCACCTAATCTGAATCCATAAATCAGGTTTAAAAAAATACACTTGAAATAGCACTTACAAGATAGATGAATTTTTCTTTTCTTGGGAAAAAGAACAGAATATATGTGCCTGTTGATAGACGGGAGAAAATTATTTGCAAATAAAGTACTCCTTCACAATGTGGTATGGGTATTTAGTGATTTAAGATGCCTGTGAGGCCAGTCCAGTCATCTTGGGCTGGACTGTCTGTATTAGGTCATTTGTATTGACGGCCACTAGCCACATGTGACTGTTAAAAACTTGGAATATGCTAATAAACAGTGAGAGGTGCTATGACTGTGAAAAATACTGAAGAGTTGACTTTATAAAAATAATGAAAAATATCTAATTTATAATGTTTTATGATTATATGATGAAATAACAATTCAAATATATTGAATTAAATTAAAATATTATTAAAATAAATATCACTGATATTTTTCATTTTATTGTAGATATTAGGACATTTTAAATCACATCTTTGGCTGGCATGATGTTTCTATTGGACAGTGCTGGTTTAGAATCTAGTCATTGTATTTGATGCTAACAAGCTCTTTATCTTGGCCTCAGCATCCTAAGTGTCAGGTCTAGTTGATTTCCAAGGTCCTGTTGCTTCCTGAATGTTCCATGGCTCAGTTGTAAGTCTGGCTTCACACACTTCAAACTTAGAGAATTCCAATCCTTATGTAACCCATGTTCTACTCAACTTCTCTCTGTTCTTGTTCTGCAGTAGCTTGCCCATATGGAGAACATTTTGGTAAAAGTATTTTCCAAACTGATGCATTTTAACAGAATATCTTTCTTAAGTGTAAAACCACTTGTATAGTTTAATAAAAACCTATTAGTATTATTTCTACACTTTGGAATTGTTGTACCATGCCAAAGGTAAAATCTCTGACTTAATCACAACACAATTAATTTCAGGTACCACTTGTAATGACAGTCAAATATTACCAAAAACTATTTTATTAAACCTGGCTCTGTATTTGATACTTGACTCATTAATAAGATTAGTTTCTTTGAAGGCCATAGTAAAATTATCCTGAGATGTAATTGTCATATGAGGTCTTCTTTTAATTCCTAAAAAGGAGATCAACCCTGAATATTCATTGGAAGGACTGATCTGACACCAGAGTTCCAATACTTTGGTCACCTGATGCAAAGAGCTGACTCATTGGAAAAGACCCTGATGCTGGGAAAGATTGAGGGCAGGAGGAGAAGGGAATGACAGAGGATGAAATGGGTGGATGGTATCACCAATTCAATGGACAGGAGTTTGAGCAAACTCTGGGAGATAGTACAGGACAGGAAGCCTGGCATGCGGCAGTCCATGGGGTCAAAAAGAGTTGGACTCGACTGTGTGAACAACAACAAGATTTTAGTTTATAAAGAGCTGGGGTTAAGAAATTCACTGAATGTTTAGTGATTGTGCAATGGGGGGGAAACCCATCAACAGATTATATTGCCCTTTGGCTATGAATTTCAAAGACAGCTAATAGATTTCTTAAGTGGAAAATAATAAAAAGAATATTGCATGGGCTCAGCACATGACTGCATAATGTGAATTCCACTGCTTACTCAATGTCATTATTCGAAGGAAAAAAGTCAAGAAGATAAATTGAAACAATTAGATGAACTAAAGTATTTGGAAGAAAAATGTTGTCATTAAGATCCCTTCTAACCCTACTTTTTAAACTTATTTCCTATTCTTTCACATTTTAGTAAAAAATGAATGAATGTAATTCCACAGGCATCAATTGATCATCCAGGATGTCAGCACATGTAAACAGGAATCAAATGGATTAACTGTGGTCTAATTTGGGGCTTAAAATTGCTGCAATGTATACATGCTCTCATTTTAGGAAAATAACTTTCTCTATTACATTGCAAGGTATTAGATTAGATACTCTAAGAGGAGGCAGACTCTAAGAGTTCAGTGTTCAGATATGCATTAGGGACTTCCCTGGGGACACATCACTGAGGAAGAGGGAAGGATGCCCTGTGTGAGAGAGCGGGACCTGAGGTGCCATGCAGTCCAGACAAGGTTCTCAGGTGACTCCTTGGAATCAAGGCTGGAGTTGTTCAGTTACTCATTCTTTGCGACCTCATGGACTGCAGCACACCAGGCTTCCCTGGCCTTCACCATCTCTGGAAGTTTGCTCAGACTGATGTCCATTGAGTTGATGATGTCATCCAACCATCTCATCCTCTGTCGTCCCCTTCTCCTCCCGCCTTCAGTCTTTCCCAGCTTCAGGGTCTTTTCCTATGAGTCAGTTCTTCCTATCAGGTGGCCAAAGTATTGGAGCTTCAGCTTCAGCATCAGGCCTTCCAATGAACATTCAGGGTTGATTTCCTTTAGGATGGACTGGTTTTATCTCCGTGCTGTCCAAGGGACTCTGTCCAAGGGTGAAGTGGCCAGACCTTTATGTTGTTGTTTGCTAGCTGTGTCTGGCTCTTTTGGGACCATGAACTGTTAGCCCATCAGGCTCCTCTGGCCATGGGATTTCCCAGACAAGAGTACTCGAGTGGGGTGCCATTTCCTTCTCCAGGGGATCTTCCTGACCCAGGAATCAAGCCCACGTCTCCTGCTTGGCAGGAGATTGGATTCTTTACCACTGAGCCATCAGGCAAGCCCCAGACCTTTATATGCTGTGTCAAATAGTTACCCGATGTACGCTGCCCCAGAAGGGGCGGGACCCTGGGCGAGGTGGCTCCCTGTCACTGAGGACATCCCCAAGGTTTCTCCCAGGCCTCAGTAGTTGGAACAAGGCATCCTTTAGAGGCTCTGGGTCATGGACACCATGTTTGCTGCAGGGAACATTTATATAATTTACAACAAAAGACTGCGGCACCCTGGTCTTCATGATTCTTATTTACTCCTTCATTTAATAAACATATATTGAGAGCTCTGTAATGCCAGGCTAAGATTTCTTGACACAGAAAGTGGATGGGATATCAGGACTGAGGATTCTGGAAGCTCTAGCACCCGAGCCCTCCTCCCCTACCAGCTCCCTGACCCCACCAGGACTGCCGCCCGATGCAGACTGTCATCTCTGCCTCCTGCCTCGTGTCGGTCTCATCTCTTTTCTTCCTTCCCACCTCTGCCTGTGGTCCACCGTGCTACCCACCCCCTCAGTCCCCAGCTCCCGTTTCCTGTCTTGTGCTAATGGAGCCCCAGCTCTGGCTCAATTATTCGTCCTTCCAGAGTTCTCCAGTCACCTGATTGGAGAAAGGTGTGCACACGTGCATAAACACACACATACACACACACCACACACACACACACACACACACACACACACCACACATTCCATGCTGGCTTTGTCACCTTGAATTCATGTGAGCCCTCATGAATTGCCCTCACTGAAGTGAGCCCTCGGTGCTTCCTTGCAATCCTGTTAGACCATGTTCCCCTAATGACTTCGTGCTACTGTCCGGATGATTCATTCCAGTGATGCACTGAGACGTAATTAAACTCTAGCTTGCCAGTGAGGTGGAGGGGGAGCCACCTTGACCTGTAACATGGTGCACATAGGCGGGTTTCAAGTTTCCAGTTGGACATCGCTGCAGGTGATGTTGGGAACACTCAGCTCTCTGGGCCTCCCAGGAGCCAGCACCTCCACACTTGGAGTATAGCTGGTTCTGTTTTCCTTTCTCGTCAAGCCTGGAATGGTCTTTCCTTTCTTCACATTCAGGTGGTGTTACCGCCACCCCCAGCGTCCCTCTTGTTGCCGGGGTGAACCTGTCCTTCCTTGTGGCCAAAGCTAAGCCCTCCGTTCATGCTCTAGTTTCCATCCAGCCTCATCTTCTCGGTCACTTTGCTCCTCAGTGTTCCCTCCACAGCCGTGCATCACCATTGCTTTCCCCTTCACAGGATCATTCTCACCAGCATCTCCCATTGAACAACAACACTCCACCAAAACTCCCTACAGCAAACCTCTCTCTCTCTCTCTGAGCAAAACGTAACAGTTAGCTGAACCACTGCCTATAGTTTTCCTACTTGCAATTTTTATCGAAACTACTATAATCAGAGATCTGGTCTCACTCTTTTTTTTAATTTTTATTTTATTTTGGACTATAGTTGATGTACAGTGTTGTGATAGTTTCAGGTGTATGGCAAAGTGATTCAGTTGTACATAGACATATACCTATTCTTTTGCAAATTCTTTTCCCATTTAGGTTATTATGGAATCCTGAGTAGGCCTCACCACCTTTCCCTGTTAATAGTGTGTTTGTTTTCTATAACATAGATACACTATTGATACTATGTGTATAATATAATAACAAGTGAGGACAAACATATGCTACCAAAGGGGAAAGATGGGGAGGAGGGATAAACTGGGAGCTTAAGATAACCAACAAGAAACTCCTGTGTAGCATAGGGAAGTCTAACCTGTGCTCCATGGTGACCTAGATGGGAAGTAAATCCAAAAAAGAGGGGGTATATGTATACATATGGTTTATTCACATTGGTGTACAGCAGAAACTAATAACATTATAAAGCCACAATATTCCAATGAAATTTTTTTAAAAGACATGTCATACCATGTTTTTTTCCCTTTCTCAGTGTTGTAAGAACATACATATTCGTCTGGTATGCTACAGTCAGAGGTGGCCATAGGAGGAAACGGGAATGAAGCTTTGAAATAATAAGTGTAAGGCACTCACAGGTCCCATAGAGGGAGGGTCCCTGCTTGTCATGGAGTGGCTCAGACACAGTGTTGGTCGAGAGGCAAGGTCATGAGAAGGTCAAGGTGGGGCGAGGGGAACAGTTCAGATACGCTAGTCTGAGTCATCTGGTGATCTCTGAACTGTAGGGTTGATCCTTCCTTTCTGGTCCTTGCAGTGAAGACTGGCATGTGGATCTCCCTCACACAGAGAGGGTGATGGAAGGCATGGGCAGGGGGAGCCCAGGAGAGTGTAACGTGAGGGAAAAAGAGCACCGGAAGGTACCTGGGGAACACAGACTTCTACGAGATGGTTTGAGAACGAGAAATACATAAGGCAGTCTTGGGAAAAGCTACCAAAGGAGGAAAAAAGGAGGAAAATGTGAACTTGCAGAAGGTAAAGAAGTGAAGGGTTTTCAGCAATCAAATGAATGGGCATAGTGTAGCAGTACCACAGAGGTCCACGAGAGAAGACCAGAAGCAAATTCCCGTAGTCTGAGTAACAAGCTTAGGCCCTTGGTGACCACGGCACTGTGACCACGGCCCTGGGAAAGGAATCCAGAGTTCAGTGAGCTAGATTTTAACAAGTAGAAACCACGAGGAAAGTGATTGTTTGAAACATAGCCATGATGGCTAAAGAGAGGGAGGGCAGATATTTTAAGGGAGGTGTAATTTTCAGGGTTAGCTTATTTATTTTAACTGAGACATAATGAACTTAAATGGCCAAGAACAGCATTTTTTCTTTTTGTAAAATTTATGTTTTTGAAGAATAGCTGATTTATAATGATGTTAATTTCTACTGTACTGCAAAATGATTGTTTTATACACACACACACACATTTTAAAAATTTTCTTTTCCGCTATGGTTTATCACAAGATATTGAATATAGTTCCCTCTGCTATAGAGTAGCACCTTAGTTGTTTAGCCATCCTAAATATAATAGCTTGTATCTGCTAATTACAAACTCCCAGTCCATCCCTCCTTCACCCCCCACCCCACTGGCAGCCACTAGTCTGTTCTCTATGTCTGTGAGTCTGTTTTTGTTTTGTAGATGTGTTCATTTGTGTCATATTTTAGATTCCACATGTAAGTGATATCATAAGCTATTTGTCTTTCTCTTTCTGACTTACTTGATGTAGTAGGATAATCTCTAGGTTCATCCACGTTGTTGTAATGGCATTATTTTGTTCTTTTTAATGACTGAACAGTATTCTGCTGTATATGGATACTACATCTTTATCAATTCATTTTTCATCAGTTCATTCATTTAGGTTGTTTCCACGTCTTGGCTGTTGGGAATAGTCCTGCTATAAATATAGGGGTGCGTGTATCTTTTTGGATTATGGTTTTTCCCAGACATGTGTCCAAAAGTGGGATTGCTGGATCATATGGCAATTTTATTCTTAGTTTTTTGAGGAACCTCGTGTTTTTCTGTTCACACTGTTCACTGTACCCAGGGTAGATAAGGCACATGTGGGGAATCTGGAAGAAAACTTGAGGAACCATAAGAACCACAGACATGTTTATTGTCTCCAGGCTGGCACAACAGCCGTAGCAGCAGCAGATATGTTGTGTTCTCTTGAAGCTGACCCAGTGGACATAGCCATAATGCAGCCTCAAGGGCTTTTCAGGTGGAGCTTATATATATTTACAGAACAAAAGTGGTCTGTGGCCAAGCGGGTACATCGTGACATGCATGTGCAGTGCTATAAGTGATCTTAGCTGTTACATAACCATGTATTTGCAAAATGTGGGGCAAAAGCAACAGGCCATGTGTTGAGAGAGCCTGACCACTGCCATCCTGGTTAATTTGCTCTTTGCCTACACCTCCATACTGCTTTCCACAGTGGCTGTACCCGTTCACCTTCCCACCAACAGTGTTGAAAGGTTCCATTTTCTCTACAGCTTCTCCCCCATCTGCTATCTGTAGACTTTTCAATGAGGCACCTTCTGACTAGCTTGAGGTGATACCTCTGTGGTTTTGATTTGCATTTCTGTATTAGCAATGATGAGCATCTTTTAATGTGCCTCTTAGCTATCTGTATGCAGGAATAGCATTTGACATGGGGGTTCCAAGATAATCTTCACTGCCCCTCTGCTCCTTAAGAGAATGCAGGACAAAGTAAGTGTGAGGAAAGGAGGAAAGATTTTGCTTCCTTGTAGGTCAGCTGTTATCCAATGAGACTGAGGTTTTGAGGAATTCCAGCTCAGGTGAGCAGGTAAACCATGGGATTATTTGCTTGTCCTTTTTTTTTTTTTTTTTCTTTTTGTGTGTGTTAGAAATAGCCTGGTCTTGTAGTATAGATATGTCTTTTGGGCAGAATCATCCTGGTCTGTCTGTTAGGGCACTGGTCCCAAGAAAGGCTGTGTTTGTGTTAGGTCTTTTGGATTTCACTGTGTGTTGGAAATGGCAGATTTACTTCACAGAAAGTTTTTCCTGTATATTTTGATCCTACTAAAAAATACTATTGATTTGTATGAGTGGTAGATATTGACCTTCCTGCCTCCAACCTTTGCACTTTTAGGGACCTTGTAATTGGTATTAAATAGCTGCTTTATGATATAGTTTAAGAAATGCTGAAAAGTTGCACCTGTGAACCCAGCGCCTCTGCTACCTCTCTTGAAACAGTTAATTATACATTAGAGAGTAATTTTTAAATTCTTTCTTTAAATCCACATTCACCATGAAAGGACCCATAGCCTAACTGGACATTCACATTTTAATGATAGCATTAAATTTTACTTTGAGGTAGAATATGACTATTGAGGATTCTGAGGAACATGGGGATAGGGTGGGGGTCATATGGGTATGGAAAATAGAAGGCAGAATATTTGAGATACATGAACTAGATAACAAAGAGTCTATACCTAGTGTGTGCAAGGCTTTTTACTAAGTGTTCTACAAATATTAACATATTTAATCCTCATAACCGTCCCATATAGTGGGTACTATTATTACCGTTCCCACGTTACAGATGAGGAAAATGAAGCATAGAGCAATTAAGGGACATATCCAGGGCTTCGCAGCTGAGTGGGCTGGAGTCTATCTTGGGCTAATTGAGAAGCAGCTGAGCATAATGGTTAACTAATGCCATTCCCAGCATATTCACTCATCCTGGTGGTTAATCAGTCTTGGGTTTCTAAGCAATTTGTAAGGGATGATGCAGAGGACTATTTAAAAGAACCAATAGCATTTGCATAATTTAGAAGAGAATTGAGAGTGATAAAACTGTCAGTATCCTCTCCCGTGGTGATTATGCACGGCAGAGAAACTCAGTTATATCCAATCAAATCTCAAACTCCACTGTTAGTGTGGAGTTTTCATTAGTTGTGGTGAAGACAAACATGTACACATTGGATTTTTTTTATAAGAAATTAATGATATATTAAAATTTAAAAAAACTGAAGCAGCATATTTTAAAGGCTGTGTTCTAATTGCTTTCCTCATTATGTTTTAATATGGTATATTTCTAAATCATGTACCAAGTGGTGGAGTCTGTGACCTTATAATATCCCAAAAGGCTTGGGAAGATCCCACCTGGAATTGATATTTTTTCCCAGATTCTTTATAAAGGATTCTAAATAGTGGAATTTAAACAGGCAATTACATCTAGTCATATATATATGTGTGTATATACACATATCTACAGACTTAATGATTAAAGGCATGTGAACTGGTGGAATTAAATTTAAACAATTACATTTAGTATTATATATATTGTTTTGTTGTTTTTAGTCAGTCATGTCCAACTCTTTGCTACCCCATGGACTGTAGCCCCCCAGGTCCCCTGTCCATAATATTTCCCAGCAAGAATACTGGAGTGGGTTGCCGTTTCCTTCTCTAGGGGATCATCTTAACCCCGGTATTGAGCTCCTGTCTCCTGTATTGCAGGTCAGTTCCTTACCAATGAGCCACCAGGGAAGTCCATTATATACATGTGTTCACATTTATGAATAGCTCATTATATATATATACATATATATGTTTACTCATATTTATAATGATAAAAGACATGTAATTTAGTATATTTTATACTAACAAGGAAAGGAGAAATTATTCAATAACCAGTACTGGGAAATTGGATTGGATTACAATTATAGAGGTCCGATTTCTATATAATTCTGCACACCAAAGTATGTCTTACATCTAAACAAAGTTTTCCAAATGGTATCATAGAGTTTAGTGTATTAAAAAAAAAAAAAAGAAGGTTGAACTGCTTCCTAGGATTCAACCCAAGGAGGCAGGTTATCTTGTCATATTTCTAATTCAGTTTCATATAGCAGGTGATTCCTGATTCAGACTCTGATGCTCTAAGCTTCCTGGAGAAAGCATGACACAAATGTGAGCTGAGAAGATGGTAGTGTGCAGAGCTGAAACACCTGGAGGCCCAGCTATCTGTCTGAGGGAGGGAGGGGTAAGGGGAGGACCCGGGTGAAGCGGCGGAGGCCGTCTTCCCAGGACCGGCAGCTGCAGTCCAGACCCGGGCCGGGTCGGAGGCACCCTTAGTCTCCATTCTTCCCTTTTATCACAAGGGTCTGGAATGGCAGTGAATGACTGGTGTTGTGACGCCAAAGGTAAAACAGTGACACTCAGCGTAATGTGATCACACCGTTTCTTGGGCTTGAATGAACTTGTTGGCTGAAAGCTCTCCACCTGAGTGTGAGAAGTTCTGGCAGAGTCAGCAGGCTACTTAGCAGGGGAGGTTTTCATGGGTTATTGTTAAGAATTCCCGCAAAAGCTCTGGATATCTGACCAGTTTGGTCATTGTAGGAAGCATGATTTTATTTTAATTTGACTTGAGGGATTGCGTGATGACTAAGAACAAGGGGTTTGGAGACAGGCTTTGAGTTAAAGTCTGGCTTCCTCCTTCTCTTACCAGCCATGTGTTTCCTAAAGTTTTGACAGTACCTGAAAATGTGGGTTCCAGTTTAGTAAACGTTCTGCCATTCTCCTGTAACAAATAAAAATCAATTCAAAAATTCAGCCTTTTCCTCTTTTCTTTTGCTGTTCTCTGAGGGAAATATAATTCCTGTGTGTTTTTATGGACGATGGAGGATCCGAGGGGTTTCCCAGGTGGCGCTGAAAGTGAAAGTTGCTCAATCGTGTCTGACTCTTTGCAACCCCATGGACTGCAGCACGCCAGGCTTCCCTGTCCATCATCAACTCCCAGAGCTTGGTCGACTCATGCCCGTGGAGTTGGTGATGCCCATCTGAGCCACCAGGGAAGCCTCCAGGTGGCGCTAATGGTAAAGAGCCTGCCTACCAATGCAGGAGACACAGATGTGGGTTCCTCCCTGGGTTGGAAAGATCCCCTGGAGGAGGGCATGGCACCCCACTCCAGTATTCTTGCCTGGAGAATTCCATGGACAGAGGAGCCTGGCGGGGTACAGTCCATGGGGTTGCAAAGAGTGGGACATGACTAAGCATGCATCCAGGTCAAGGAAGAACTTTAGGATCCTGGCAGCTGAAAAACTGGCTTTGTCTGTACCACGTGAGTGTTCATGCTTGTCTTATTCTCACCTGGGTCCCCTCTGGCCCCCACCCATCTTGTTGGGATGATGTTGCTTTCCCCAAGTGGACATAAGCACAGCGTTTTCCAAGGACTGCTGAAGTCCAGACCTGCGCTTGTTTGTTTCTCCTTGTCCTCACTCATCTTCACCAGGCTCCTCTCTGGACTCCTTCCCATCTCCACAAGAAGCACATCTGTCTTTCCCAATATCTGGATTCTTGCCCTGACCCTCCACACCATAGATCTCTTCCTCCCTTCAGTCCTCTGTCTTTCCTTGTATTATCAAGAGTAATTGCTACACAGAGTGATTGATAGTCAATAGATAAGTTTCCCAAAGGCAAACATCATCATCATCATTTAGCCCAATGGCTAAATCATTAGGCTATAGTAACATTTGGGTGCAAAAATTTGTTAGGTGTGGGTCTTCAGTGTCATCTGTGATTCCCTTTTTTATACTCAAATAATAACTTTGATTTGCTTACTAACTGTAAGATATGGTGTGATGAGTTTATACACATGATACATATCCAGATTCCTCGTGAACATCCTACACAGTGGCTACTGTTGTCCTCATCTTCTAAGTGGGGGAACTGAGGCTAGGCAATTCAGTATTGTGCCTAAGATTACATATCTGTAAGTATCAGAGTGAGAACTCAAATCAAACTCTGACTTCAAAATCTTTTTCCTAATTAATGAAATGCATTTTTACTTTTTTCTTGTTTTCAACTGCAGTACATGTTTTATTTTTATATCAAGCATTTATAAAAGCATTTCTCTAAGTAGGAATGAATTATTATTACTAATTTTTAAATCATAAAATGAACTGAAATTATAGCTGGGTTTACTTGACTAAATTACATTGATTATTTTAACTGACCTTATTGATTAAATGGAAAAAATAAATAGTAATCAAATCTGGTTATGAGAAAACATTTCCTTTAGGTAAATCAATCAAAGTCAAAGAAATCTACTCATAAAAAGGACTCTAGTTTAAGAGATTGCTTGAGATTTGATCAGCTTTAAAATACCTGAAAAAGTTTTCACATATGAACATATGCCAAAATCATATTTGTCCCATGTACATGAGAGTTTTCTTCTGCAATTGCTTATAACTTACTCTAAATATTTGTGTTTGAGTTGCATGTACCTTTCTCTGAAGTATGTAGAGATGTTTTCACTATAAGTGTATCCTGAATAAATTTGTCGATGAATTTTTTCAGATATATTTGATATTTTATATTAATTTTTACATTAATTTTTCAGTATATTCCTAGTGAGAAATTAAAAACATCTTTTGACCTTTAAGACTGCTGAGTATAGCAAAATGAGTGCCATTATATTTTAAATAAGGTTCAAGGGAATGGAACAAAGTTATATTTGTCACAGTTGAAAATGCTCCAATGTAATCTCTTTTGATTTATGGACCAAAAGCTCCCTGGAGATTTTGTAAATCAAAGTAATGCTCAAAATATTCAAGTTTGCTGTTGGATTTCTGATTCAGACAAAGATTTGTAATGTCACAATTTAACCACTTCCATTTTAACCCATCATCACAGAAGATATTCTGATTTTGTATATCCTTTCTTATGTAGCTAGATGATTTTTATGATATATGAAGCCAGGGTAAATTCTGGCATGAAAGGAACAAAGGATATTTAAAAATTCCTACTACTCTGACAACAGAATTTTGATCATGAAATGTCAAATTTTAAATTATATTCAGATATGCCTACAATTTCATAACAAATGTCCAAAATACCCTTAAGTAAAATTTTTTAAAAGTATTTCTGCTTTTCCAATTGCAGGAAAATCCTTGCCTGATCATACCCTGATGATCAGAAGGACACTAACTGCTCATGTCACTAAGCCCGGTTTTATTATTTCAAAGTAGAGATTAGGTGGAATTTTTGTTGTTGTTCTCTTTTTATGTTTTATATTTCAACTTCTTCAGAGCTCACTTAGATCATTTATAAATATATTCATCTTTCTTCAGGTACCAGAGCATGATGACTATGAAAACACATTGATTCCAGAGAAATATGTGTACCTGGGAAATATGAATGGATCTGGATGTGCAGGAATAAGATCTAATCAGAACAGCATCCACTTGGGTGTCTCCTTGAGAACCATTTTCTCCCAAGGCAAGTAAAAAGTAAAATCCATTAGAAGATTGAATAATATGCAGATAGCATCCCATGTATGGCATCTGGACCCCAGATTGGAAATGGAATAACTCTGCTGACGGTGACAAAATTTAACCTCATTATGATTTTCCCAAACCTATAGGTAAGATTTTCTGCTGTAAGGTACCATATGGACTTCTTGGTTATTTTTAAAAATTCCTAACTTTTGTTAAAAAGTCAAAGCTTAATCTTGATTTCCTTCTCATGGAGCACTGTTCCTTCAGTTAAGTAACCTGTTGAACAAAGACTGTCCATTCCTCTCCTTCCCAAGGAGGAAGGGGATAGAGAGGGGAGTTATGCCTTAGCAGATGGTCCTCAGTGTGAGCTCGTATTCTGGCCTCCTGCCCAGATTGTCTCTGCTACACTAGGCTTGAAATCTCCACATCAGTTACTGCCTGGAATTATAGCTTTGAAAGGCCATGTTCAACTGTAAAGAGCATTACAGTCTAAGAGTAGCATTTGGTACATACACTACTCTATATAAAAGAGATAACTAATAAGGACCCACTGTATATCACAGGGAGGTCTATTCAATGCTCCATAGTGGCCTATATGAGAAGGGAATCTTAGAAAGAGTGCCTACATGTATATTTTTCACAGATTCACTTTGCTGTACACCTAAAACTAGCACAACATTGTCAATCTACTGTACTTCAATAGAATTCTTTTTTTTTTTTAAATAAAGCTTCTCTGGGCCAATGAAATTTTGTCAGATCAGCCCCAGTGACTAGCAAAGCCCTTGGTACATGAATGAGGAGAAGCATATTTTAAAGGGAGAGGGGTAATTTATAAATGTAGGCTTCGTGTCACTCTTGATTACTCACTCTCCTGCTTGTCTGAACTTATTCTTCAGCCACTTCTAGTTTTCCAGGTTCTTTAAAAACTAGGCCTCCAATTCCTTCTAGATACCATTTTCTTTCTTATTCTGCTATGAATTTCCCCCCAAGCCCTCAAAAATACTCTCAACTCCTGGCTTTCCCATTTTACCCAAATTGGGCATTTTCAATCTAGTAGCTACCCTCTGCTACATTATTTAGATTTCCCTAAAATTTTTGAGAACATCCATAAAATGGGTGGAGACCTACCTTCCTTTCTGTCTGCCTATCTACCTACCTGCCTTTAATATTTATAAACTGTGGTTTTCAGTCTCATCTGGACACAGGCCCACTCAGCAGCCTTCATAATTTTGTGGCCAGGTTGCTCTCCTATTGTCCATGGAGAACTTTATTTTTCCAACTTTAATCTTTTTTCTCATGGTCCCTATTCTAACTGTTCTCTTTAGCAGTATGTGTTCTTGAACCCCATAAAGACCTTCTCCAATCACCCTAATGTCCTTCAGCCACCAAATATATCTATCAATATAAGGGTGCCATCTGTAACTCCTCTATTAAACTTTTGTGCAAAAGAGCACTTTTGTTGTAAAAGAAAAATCTCTTTGCTTGCATTTTAATTCACATGCCCATCTATATTCTCATATTTTTATTCCATGAATTATTTAGTCTCTCCGTTTCAAAGCTTTCTCTACTTGTTGACTTTTTAAGTAGCTACCATCCACACCTCAGCCCTCCTTAGAGTTGACCAGCCCAAATGATCAACCTATTGCTCCCTTTCTTGCCACGATCAAGTACTTGAAAAGAGTATATATCTCATCATCTGCACGTTTCAGTGTCCATTTCAATGGCTGTAATTTCTGCTTTTATTACTGCATGAAAATGGCTCTTGCAGTGTCAGTAGTGACTTGCTTATAGCCACTTCCTGGTCCTTATGTTACTTGACCTCCTCACAGCATTTGGCCTTACGATTATACCCTTATAAAAATGAATTTCACTTTACAAGATATTTGTAATCGTTTGGTTAATACTTGTACTATATAGCCAGTGAGGAACCTGGTAAAAATGCTCGATTCTTTTCCCCCCATTACCACAAAAGTTCACAGGGATAATAAGTACTGCTGGTTGTACTCTGAAATAATAGTTTTCCTATGTAGCTCCTGTTCATCATCATTGTTACTTCTGTAGGTAAAAATATTACCAACTTTCTTTATTAGCCTACTAAAATGTTCTTGTAAGTAATCTTCTACTTAAAAATTTAGAAAGGATCTGACTTCTTTTTGAATCATTCTCCAGATTCCCACTAATTTTTTTGTCAAAATGCCAATCTAGTCATGTTTATATAATTTACACCAATAATGTTTCTTAAGCCATGGTTCCAAAGTCTTAGTTCAGTGACCTTCTTTGTGGCATATACTATTGATTCCCCAAAAGGAATATGGCCTATTTTTATTATATCAGAACCCTGATTTTATTCATTTATTTTATCAGATACTGTGTTTAGGTATTTCATGGAAGTCCATCCCTGTTCTCAGAAACAAGAGATGAATACTGGTTAACTGTCATGGTAAATCCACAGCCCTTGACAGTGGCTGGTTTCGAGGGGGTATATAAGGACATTTTGGATAATGAAATATGAGGAAATAAATTAGAGATACCAAAGGGATATTTCATGCAGAAATAGGCACAATAAAGGACAGAAATGGTATGGACCTAACAGAAGCAGAAGATATAAAGAAGAGGTGGCAAGAATACACAAGAAGACCTATGCAAAAAATATCTTCACAACCCAGATAATCACGATGGAGTGACCACTCGCCTAGAGCCAGACATCCTGGAATGCGAAGTCAAGTGGGCCTTAGAAAGCATCACTATGAACAAAGCTAGTGGAGGTGATGGAATTCCAGTTGAGCTATTTCAAATCCTGAAAGATGATGCTGTGAAAGTGCTGCACTCAATATGCCAGCAAATCTGGAAAACTCAGCAGTGGCCACAGGACTGGAAAAGGTCAGTTTTCATTCCAATCCCACAGAAAGGCAATGCCAAAGAACACTCAAACTACAGGAAAATTGTACTCATCTCATACTCTAGCAAAGTAATGATCAAAATTTTCCAAGCCAGGCTTCAACAGTACATGGACTGAGAATTTCCAGATGTTCAAACTGGATTTAGAAAAGGCAGAGGAACCAGAGATCAAATTACCAACATCCATTGGATCATTGAGAAGGCAAAAGAGTTCCCAAAAAACATCTACTTTTGCTTTATTGCCTACACTAAAGCTTTGACTGTGTGGATCACAAGAAACTGTGGAAAATTCTGAAAGAGACAGGAATACCAGACCATCTTACCTGCCTCCGAGAAATCTGTATGCAGGTCAAGAAGAAGCAGTTAGAACCAGACATGGGACAACAGACTGCTTCCAAATTGGGAAAGGATTACATCAAGGTTGTATATTGTCACCCTGCTTATTTAACTTGTATGCAGAATATATCATGCAAAATGCTGGGCTGGCTGAAGTATAAGCTGGAATCAAGATTGCTGCGAGAAATACCAATAACCTCAGATACACAAATGACACCACCCTTATGGCAGAAAGTGAAGAAGAGCTAAGAGCCTCCTGATGAAATTTAAAGAAGAGAGTGAAAAAGTTGGCTTAAAGCTCAATATTCAAAAAACTACGATCATGGCATCTGGTCCCATCACTTCATGGCAAATAGATGGAGAAACAATGAAAACACAGACAGACTTTAATTTTGGTTTCCAAAATCACTGCAGATGGTGACTGCAGCCATGAAATTAAAAGACACTTGCTCCTTAGAAGAAAAGCTGTGTCCAACTTAGACATTGTATTAAAGAGCAGAGACATTACTTTGCCAACAAAGCTCTGTCTAGTCAAAGCTATGGTTTTTCCAGTAGTCACATATTGATGTGAGAGTTGGACAATAAAGAAAGGTGAGTACTAAAGAATCGATGCTTTTGAACTGTGGTGTTGAAGACTCTTGAGGGTTCCTTGGACTGTAAGGAGATCCAACCAGTTCATCCTAAAGGAAATCAACCCTGGATAGTCATTGGAAGAACTGATGCTGAAGTTGAAACTCCAGTACTTTGGCCAACTGATGGGAAGAACTGACTCACTGGAAAAGACCCTGATGCTGGGAAAGATTGAAGGCGAGAGGAGAAGAGGACGACAGGGGATGAGATGGTTGGATGGCATCACCAGCTCAATGGACATGAGTTTCAGCAAGCTCCAGGAGTTGGTGATGGGCAGGGAAGCCTGGCGTGCTGCAGTCCATGTGGTTGCAAAGAGCCAGAAACAACCGAGTGACTGAATTGATCTGTTGGCAGGGGCATCTCTGTGATAGTTTTCTTTGCCCACATAAAGAGATATAGAAGAGAAGAGGATTTCTTTCACTGGGTATTGTTGTGTGAAGATGTAAACCCCAAGGCTACTGAACCCGTCTCAGAACCAAGAGGTGGAGTAGTTGACACGCTGCAGCGTGTAATGCAGAGAAACAGAATCTGAATCCTTGTTGCCATCATGGGGCTACTAAATTATTCAACAATGGAACTGTCCCATCTTGAGACTACTTACTGTATAAGATGCTACATCTATTTAAGTTTCTTCCTATCTGAAGCCTGATATAATTATATCATAGTTACCTAGAAACTTGTTCAATCTGTTTACCCCAAGGTGATTCTGATTCAGTAAGCTTGGAGATTAGATTCAGCAATTTATATATATGTAACAATTTTGGTGAGCAGCTAGGTTTGGGAACCACTACTGGAAAAACTTGTTTTTAAATTGTTTTGTATGGTTAATACCTTGTAAGATATGACCCTTGCCGACCTTCTTGTTTTCATCTCGTCTCATTGTTCACCACTCTGTAAAATGTATTATGTCTTCAAGTTACTTGACATTCATCCTTTCTCTCATCCTCTGGCTTTTCCTGGAATGTAATTTTCCTCTTCTCTCACTTGGCAAAATTTTACTTACTTTTAATGTCTCAATTTGAGCTTTTCCTTTGTGATTTCTTCCTATTTCACCAATGTGCTGTTGATAACTCCATTTTTGTGTCACTGTTTTACTCAGTAACAATGTTTTCATTATTTAATGTATGGCACTGTAGCCTAATTATGTTTACACACTGTATTAGCTATTAGGTTCAGAGTTTCCTTGGGGGTAGAGGTGATGTATTTAATTTGGTTTTCTTTTAGTCCTGGTAAATTAACTGCATAGAGAGGTTCTTGTTATAAGTTTGTGAGATGAAATTAAATTGATGAAAAAACCAGAGCTTCTTCTACATGTCAAGGAATGGTGGTGAAATGATACCTTAGCAAAATTTGGCAACTAGGAAATAGCTGGAGAACAGATTCTCCTTTGACTAACCTATGCTCATGAGAAATTGAAGATGAAAAATATTTCATTGTATCTAGTAAAAGCATACTTTTTACTAGAATTACTAGAAGAGATGGCAAGAATACACAGAGGAACTGTACAATAAAGGGCTTCATGACCCACATAACCACAATGGTGTGGTCACTCACCTAGAGTCAGGCATCCTGGAATGTGAAGTTAAGTGGGCCTTAGGAAGCATCACCACAAACAAAACTAGTGTATATGATGGAATTCCAGCTGAGCTATATCAGATCCTAAAAGATGAGGCTGTTAAAGTGCTACACTCAATATGCCAGCAAATTTGAAAAACTCAGCAGTGGCCACAGGACTTGAAAAGGTCAGTTTTCATTCCAACCTCAAAGAAGGGCAATGCCACAGAATGTTCAAACTACTGTACAGTTTCATTCATTTCACATGGTAGTGAGATTATGCCCCAAATCCTTCAAGCTAGGCTTTGGCAGTATGTGAACCGAGAACTTCCAGATGTTCAAGCTAGATTTAGAAAAGGCAGAGGAACCAGAGATCAAATTGCCAACATCTATTGGATCACTGAGAAAGCAAGAGAGTTCCAAAAAAATCTACTTTTGCTTCATTGCCTATGCTGAAGCCTTTGACTGTGTGGATCACAACAAACTGTGGAAAATTCTTAGTGATGAGACTACCAGACCACCTTACCTGCCTCCTGAGAAATCTGTATGCAGGTCAGGAGGCAGCAGTTAGAACCAGACATGCAACAATGGACCGTTTCCAGATTGGGGAAGGAATAGGTCAAGGCTGTATATTGTCACCCTATTTATTTAACTTACATGCAGAGTGTGTGTGTATGCTTAGTTGCCCAGTCATGTCTGACTCTTCGCAACCCCATGGACTGCAGGTTGCCAGGTTCCTTACATCATGCAAAATGCCAGGCTAGATGATTCACAAGCTGGATTCAAAATTTCCAGGGGAAATATCAGCAGCCTCAGATATGCAGATGATACCAATTTAATGCCTGAAAGCAAAGAGGGACTTAAGAGATTAAGATGAAAGAGGACAGTGAAAAAGCTGGCTTAAAACTCAACACTCAAAAAGTGAAGATCATGATATCCAGTCCCATCACTTCATGGCAAATAAATGGGGACAACATGGAAAGAGTGACAGACTTTATTTTCTTGGGCTCCAAAATCACTGCAGATAGTGACTGCAGTTATGAAATTAAATAACACTTGCTCCTTGGTGGTAGTGGGTGGGGGGGCTATGACAAACATAGACAGCATATTAGAAAGCAGAGATATCAGTTTGCCAACAAAGGTCTGTATAATCAAAGCTATGATTTTTTCCAGTAGTCATGTATGGTTGTGAGAGTTGTACCATAAAAATGGCTGAACACTGAAGACTTGATGCTTTCTAACTGTGGTGTTGGAGGAGTCTTAGGAGTCAGTTGAACAGCAGGGAGATCAAATCAGTCAATCCTAAAGGAAATCAGCTCTGAATATTCGTTGGAAGGACTGATGGTGAAACTGAAGCTCAAATAGTTTGGCCACTGGTTGCAAAGAGCCAACTCATTGGAAAAGACCCTGCTGCTGGGAAGGATTGAAGGCAGATGGAGAAGGGGATGACAGAGCATGAGATGGTTGGATGGCATCAATGACTCAATGGACATGAGTTTGAGCAAACTCTGGGAGATGGTGAAGGACAGGGAAGTCTGGCATGCTGCAGTTTGTGGGGTCTTAAAGAATCAGATACCACATAGCAACTGAACAACAACAAAAAAGTGACTACTTTTAAGGAACAATTTATCCATCTCTGGAGTTTTTTGTACCCTCTGTTCTTCTGTGCTTTAAAGAAATATATAGTATTTGATTTTATCTAAGGTTTTCTCAGAATTAAGACTGATATTTGCGTGCGCGTGTGTGTAAACTTCTTCATCCCAGATAAAAGCAGAACTGTCAATGTAATATTTTTTAAGTTAGCCTAAACTGCAAAACTTTGATATTTCTATTATTTAGTTCAATAAACTTTAATGATCACTGACTCTCTACCAAGTATTTTTCTGGGTTCATGGAATATATCAAAGTATATAATTGTTGATATCCTCTAATACCCATGAACCATATGTTCTAGTGGACAAAAATGTGATTATTTGAAATAATCAATTATTAATAATAGCATATTTACATTTTTCCCCCAAGGAAAAACTATTGTCTTAAAACTTTCATAATGGATCTTCAGTATTCTGTTACCTGATACTGTTTTTAATGCTGATTTAACCAGAGATTGTATTATTCTTGCATGAACTAGGTTAGTTATGATCAAAATTCCTAAGCCATGAATTGTCTTATTCAAATTATTTATTACTCAGAATTTCAGTATATAAAATAGAGATGATGGTTGAACTACCCTAGTTATAGTGGATCTGAAACCTCACCTACGTAGCTTCCCTTTTCTGCCCTCCAACACTTCCTACTTCGAGGTTACCTCTGAAAAAGCTCCAAGGTTTCTCTCTGTTCCTAAGACATCTAAAGAGCATAATTTTAAACCCATTAAATAGATCATCCATGAACGGTAAGAGATTTTTCTGTTTCCTTTTTTATGACCATTTTCTTCAAATTAAATACTTAAATGAAGTTAACGGTTGGTTTGAAATTAACTGCTGATATATATGTTTGAGTACACAGAATTATTTAATAGTACTTTGGGGTTTTCTTCAAGCTCTACTTCTTTGAATTATAGAATCTCAAGGGTTGGGAATAGCTCTAGATAATTTAGCATAACCTCCCACTCAATGGAAGTCTCCCTTCTACAGCGTCCCTGACAGATGGTCACTTAGCTTCTGCTTGAGCATTTCCCACCATCAGAGTTCATTACTTTCTGAAACTATTTCATCTTGACTAGCTCTGAATATTAGAAATTTCCTTCTTTACTGATCCCAAACGTGCATCAGGGTGATTGCCAGTAGTTATTAAAAATTATTGACCTGATTTCTTTCATCTCCTCCTCACCTGTTCTGATTTATATATCTTCTTAATATACTTACATTCTTCAATGTGCATTCTGCTGTGATAACATTTATGTCTTTATTTTTAGTGAGAAATTGTGGAGAATGCATTGACTTCAACAAATGTACGTGAGGGAGCAGTGTGCAGGTAGACTCCTCAGAAAGCCATCCCATAAGAGTGTTTCTTGGAAGCTCAGGAATAAGACAGTCTGATACCCAGGACCCGTGAGAGGTTCCTACCTGAGGTCCTCTGAGTGGACTTCTTTTCAGACTAATTTTATGACTTTTCTTTTCCCCTCCCTCCCTCTCCTCCTCTCCTTCTCCCTTATATGTGCGTAAGGATGAGGAGGCTATTATATACAATAGTTAAATAGTAAGTTATTAGCTAAATAGTATTAGCATAAATTATTAGCTACAGATGTTAATCTTTCCTATTCATATTTTAATAGAGGGGAATGTAGGGAAGGACACGAACAATAACTTGTCAAACTTTCATTTATAATTGTGCTTACTCTGTTGTACAGTTTTATAAAAGCAAAGCTTTCTCAATCCTCAGAATAAAACTTTGCTTATGTTATAATTTAATGATTAGTGAAGACATATAGATAGCCAAAAGACATATGAAAAGATGCTCAACTTTGTAAATTATTAGAGAGATGCAAATCAAGACTACAGTGAGATATCACCTTACACTAGTCAGAGTGGCTATCATCAAAAAGTCTACAAGCAATAAATACTGGAGAGGTTGTGGAAAAAAGGGAACCTTCCTACACTGTGGGAATGTAAATTGGTACAGCCACTATGGAGAACGTTATGGAGGGTCCTTAAAAAACTAAAAAGAGAGATTCCATATGATCCTGAAATCCAACTCCTGGGCATATATCCAAAGAAAAATGTTCCAAAAGGATACATGTACCCCAATATTCACTGCAGCACTATTTACAATAGCCAAGGCATGGAAGCAACCTAAATGTCCAACAGATAAGTAGATAAAGAAGATGTGGAATATTACTCAAACACAGAAAATGAAATAATGCCATTTGCAGCAGCATGATTAGACCTAGAGATTATCATTGTAAGTGAAGTTAGCCATAGAAAGACAACTACCATGTGATATCACATAATCACATATATGATATAAATCTTCAAAAGATGATGCAAATTAACTTATATGCAAAACAGAAAGAGACCCACAGAAGTGGAAAACTCATGGTTGCCGAAGGGGAAGGAGTTGGGAGGAATAAGTGCGGAGTTTGGGATTAATATGTATATATATACACACACTATTATATATAAAATTGGAGAAGAAAATGGCAACCCCCTCCAGTGTTCTTGCCTGGGAAATCCCGTGGATAGACGGGCCTGGCGGGCTACAGTCCATGGGGTCACAGAAGCGTCGAACATGACTTAGCGACTTAACAGCAAAACAGATCTATAACATAGTCAATAAGGACCTATTGAAGAGCACAAAGAACTAAACTCAATGTTTTGTTATGACCTGTAAGGCAAAAATATCTGACCTGAAAAAAAAATATACATATTTATATATATAACTGACTATATATATTCAAAAATACATAACTGAATCACTGCTATACACCTGAAACTAACACATTATAAACCAACTGTTCTTGCGTGCCAAGTCATTTCAGTTTATCTGGCTCTGTGTGACCCTATGGACTGTAGCCCACCAGGCTCCTCTGTCCATGGGATTTTCCAGGCAAGAATACTGGAATGGGTTGCCATGCCCTGCTCCAGGGGATCTTCCCACCCCAGGGATTGAACACACATCTTCTGAGGCTCCTGCTTTGCAGCTGGATTCTTTACCACTGAGCCACTGTGGAAGCCCATAAATCAACCATAGTTCAATATAAATACATAAGTAGTTTTTAAGAATGGAGGAGGAAATGGCAACCCACTCCAGTATTCCTGCCTATGTCCAGAGTCCTATGGACAGAGGAGGCTGGTGGGCTGCCCTCTGGGGTCGCACAGAGTCAGACAGGACTGAAGTGACTTAGCAGCAGCAGCAGCAGTTTTTAACAAAAGATTAATGGAGCATCTAAAGTTTAGATAGTTATCCATGCTAATGGTAGCTAAAGATAGAGCATGCCATACCAAATCCAGAGACATTTGATCATTTTTTATTATGATTTCTTCATGTGGACTGTCCTCCTCATCTATTTCTAACTGTTCCAAACCTTACCATGCCTGTGAATCTGTGCAAGCCCTAATGTTTCCTTAATACTTTTCCTGAATATTATAATTTCCAATGAGCTCAGCTTCCCAAACTCCCTTATTTGTATTTAAAAAAATTTGTTGAATAATTAATGGTTTTCCAAGCTTTGTAGTAGATACTACAAATAAAATGATGAAATTGAAATGTTCAAACAGCTTAAGTTCAGAGGGGACTAAGAAGGCAGTCAAAAATTACAAATTAGTGTGACAGTGCTATGACAGAAATAAAAACAGGGCTATCTTTGTGAAGAGACAAAGGACACTCAATTTTCCTGGCATGTGTTCCTGGCAGATACAGAGTGTTCTAGTGCCCTGGTGCTGGGGAAGAAGTCTTGTGTCCTGAAGTGCTGGAGGAGATCTCATTATATTGTAGCCATTTATTGATATGTCTATTGTAGTGCGTTATTGCTGGCAGTAAATTAGTGGCAGTAGGAATCAGAAACCGTCCCCTGCCCATATGCGTTCAGTTTGTAGATTATCTTTTTATCTTTGGAGGCCTTCAAGCTATGTGTGCAAACATAATGAGCGTTAGCTACCTTCAGAGTCCCATCCAAAAATAAGCACCTGTACTATCTCTTGTTTATTTACTTATAACCGTGCTGGGTTCCTTGCTTTCGTGGGCTTCTCTAGTGGCTGTGAGCCGGGGCTTCTCCCCTCCAGTGTGGGCTGCTCTGCGAGTGTGGGCTTCTCATTGCAGGGGCTTCTCTTGCTGCAGAACGTGGGCCCTGGGCGATCCGGCCTCAGCAGCTGCAGCGCACAGGCTTGGTAGCTGTGCTCTGGGGCTCGAGAGTGCATGCTCTGTACTTGTGGTGCATGAGCTTAGTTGCTCCCAGGCATGTGCAATCTTCTCAACCCGGGGCTCGAACCCGTGTTCCTGCATTGGCAGGCGGATTCTTGACCACTGAGCCATCAGGGAAGTCGTATAATTTTTTGACTACATATTAATCTTTTTAGTATTTGATTTGTAATATTCTCCAAGATTTTTGTTGGTTATACTGAACAATTGTATTTGGCCTAGCTTTTGTTAAGGTTGTTTTATTTCTAAATGTTTTAAGCTTGATTTTATGGCCAGTTGTTTCTTTTCTTATTGATGTTTATGCTTTTCAAATATTTATTATCAGTGATCACAATTTTAGATGTCTTTCACTCAAGCCATACATATTTAAGGACTTAGTCTAATTTATACATTACTCATTCTTCCAAAGTCAATAGCACTGTGTTCTCTGGAATTCCTATAGGTCTTTTCCAGCTTCCTGGGTTTGAAATACCTGGTTGAATATATTACATCTCACTTATATTTACTGTGTATTTTGCATATTGCCTCCTGTCTTGTAGTTGTTTAGTTTGGTTCTATTTGGTCCTACCTTCCCAATCAATATCCACAGATAAACAGACATTTCTAACACAGATGATGGCAAATAGCTATTTTACTTACATTGAATCCCAGGTTAATATGATATAACAAAATAATATATAAGAAATTTAAAAACTAATTCATAGCTGTTAGCTAACTCATGCATAATCAGATCCTTGTATAGAAATATTTTATATTATATTCACTGGAGCTATCAATAAGCTTTATTTGAAACACACTGTATCTCCACAAATTTTGTTTTGCTCATTTATCTAAAGAAAATGCACAAGTTAAAGTCAAACATCTTTTATTTCCTACAGTATAACCTCTACTCAGGAACATTCCTTCAAACAACAGATTTAAAATTTAAAACATGTTTGCCAACATTTAAAATTCCCCAAAGCTCAGATTAATTACCAAATGCTCCTGCATACTCAGCAGCAAGAGTACCCTGAGTGCAACAGACCTTATTTTGTACAGAATTGGCATGTTTTTGAACTTTGTGAACCCTCTGTAGACTTCTTATGCATGGCATTCTGGCTAATTTATGAAAAGTTCACTTTGCAATAATTAAATGTTAGTCTATAACTATAATCAGCAAGCTGTAAGAAAGTGTTGGAAATTATCAAGCAAATTTGACCAATACAAATGAATTACATAATTCATTTACATGACTTTCTTTAAAGGTAATTTAATTCACAGTGAGATTTCCTCAGTCACTCAATCTCATAGTAATTAACATCTACTAATTGTCATGATAGCAAACATTTATTACTTTCTAAGAATTTAGTAGTGAACTCATCACTGAGGATATAGTAATGGTTAGTTCCAGTACTCATGAAGTTCGTATTTGTGTACAGCCCAGTACACACATGAGGTGCTGGAATAGAGGGTACATGACATTTTAAAAAATAATGTATTTTTATTTTATTTTGAAGTTTTTTGGCTGCATGGTCTGTAGGATCTTAGTTTTCTAACCAGGGATCAAACCTGAGCCCCCTGCAGTGGAAGTGTGGAGTCTTAACCACTGGAAGTCCTGGGATGTAGCCTTTTCTGAAGAGCAGGATAGATCAGGGAACACCTAAGAGAAAAATCTAGATTGGAGCTCTCATTGAGGAATGCTTGTAGGACTAATGAAGACTAGAGAAGGGAGCCTGGAAAAGGAAGAGGGAGGGAGAAAAGGGCAAGACCAGAGTGTGTGCCCAGTGGTATGAGAAAGGTTGATGTAACAATCAATTATAACTAATTTGCTTAGATTAGTGGGGATGGTTTATATTGGCCAGTGCTCAGAGTTGAGTCTAGAAAATGGGCAAGAAAGAGTCGGACAATACTTTTAATTTTATGCTAAGAGGATTACTATTTTTCTTTGATAGACATCAGAGTCAGTGACACATTTTTAAAGTATAATGATCTCTTTTTAAAACTATCTGTTTATCTATTTATTTGTGCTTGATCTTAATTGTGGCATGTGAACTCTTAGTTGGGGCATGTGGAATCTAGTTCCCTGAGAAGGGATTGAACCCAGGACTCCTGCATTGGGAGCACGGAGACTTAGCCACTGAGCCACCACAGAAGTCCCTGTGATAATATCTTGATAAGTGTGTATGTCAGCCTAGTGAACTGCCAGTCTTTCTCTCTTGGCTTCTATCCACCCTGCCTTCAGTCCTATTTACTGGCTCTCCTTTCCCTCCTCTCTTCTTTCTCACCTACTGTCCTTCCGTACTCCCTTCAATACTTTATCTCTTTTCTCCTCCCCTTCCTCCTAATTTTCTCCTGCCTCAATAGATTAATTTGTATTACTTTGTTTTTTTTCTATAAAATCTGATATTTTAAAATGTTTTAGACATTTAACACTGTGCCACAATATTGCTTTTTAATTTGACAGTTTCAAGCATTTTTGAATCTATAAAGTTTAAAACAAAAATTAGTTATTTATCCATTGTAAGATACAAATTCCAATAACCAAAACAGAATAGAAAAAAAGTAATTCATCTAAACTAATCACTTAAAATATGCAAATAAGAATGCAATATTATTAGAAGAAGAGTTATTCCCCCAACTTTATGCAAATTACTTAATAAAAAACTTCTAATAGAAATAGAATACATGCTGGTTTTTTTTTATTTTTTAGGACACTTTCCTAATGAATGCTTATTTTGGTGCTAAATATTTTCCTTTCTGATGGTTCTTTAAGATTTAAACTTTTAAATGTACTAGTGATTCATTATTTTACAAAGTATCAAGAAATGTACTTGAATTATACTTTTGTACTGTACAAAGTTTCCACAGGTATCTATGTTTTTTTTAATAAGTTATTCCGGTAAAATGTTAAAGAGAAATGTTAGAGTAATTTCTGTTAGAATTAAATCAAATAGGTTTAAAGACTGTCTCAAGTATTGAGTGAAGATTTAATGGGACATTTGGAAAAAAAAAATCTCAAGGTTGGAGAAGGTGAGTATTATGGCAGGGAAACTAAGATGCTACTTTGGAAATATTATGTGACTTTCAATTATTTACTATGAACTTACCTATTTAATTCTGCTCTTTTACTCAACCTGATGTCAGATTTTATACAGGTAAATGTCATATGCTTTTATTATTCATCAACCGTTATTTGTATGATACCTTCCCTTAAATTACTATTTCTGAGTTGTGGAGCAGGTTTCTTGGCAAGTTTGAACCCATATATTTTGTTTCCAGAGCCTCTAATGAAGTTGCCTGTTAATGCGACAACAGTGCCTGATAGAAACTGGATAATGTCTAAATATTGATTGTGATGTCTGTCACAGCTTTCGGAGTACTTCTATTTAATTCAGTTTAAAGAAATAAAGAGTAAGAGACTGGCAGATGAAGAGAGTTCATTTAATTTTGGAACAATTCAACGTATTTATGTAATATTAAAAACGAGAACTTAAGAAAATTTTAGTAATATTAAATAATAGTGTTGAATTGTAAAACCATTGCTCTTAAACCCATACTATATGTGCATTTGAGCCTTCTGTATTTTTATGGGATATTTTTTAGTGAATTCAGCACCGGCAGCATAGGAGTTTTCCACTGTTACCCCATCATAGAACAGTGATTTTTGACTACCACTCATGGACAAATGTACTTTTATGGGAGTCCAGAAGTCGAGTAGCAAAGTTATAGCATACTATTGAAGCAAAATCATAAAAGAAAATTGAAGAGGGTAAGAATAGTTTCACTTCATCTACATGACCCCTCTCCTAAGACAGCACAGTTAGTTCAGGGATAAAGGAAACCTCTCTGCCCCCAGTATCTCCCAGAGAGGAAAATGAGTATGCAGTGCATGAGCACCTGGCCTCCCCAGATGTGAGGACGTGCCCAAGGTACCCACTTCTTCCTCATCCCACCAAGAGCACTAAAGAGATGGGCTCAGCTGAGAGGTTGGGAGAGGCTGGGCAGACAGCAGCAGGACTCAGAACTCTCGGGGGGACTGTAGAAGTATTGCAGACTCCATCAAGAGGACAACCTATGAGCTGTTGGCACATCTTTCCTGTGGAGGCCCCCGATAGTCTATGGGCAAACCCACTGCTCCGTGTGCCTCATCCCTTCCTGCCTCGTGGCTGACTCCCAGAGCAAGCATTTGTAGCTGAATTATGAACACATGCAGAAAGCCTGCCCAACCCTGCAGGACTGGGAGAAAACACAGAAGCTGGAGCATTTCAGGGAACTGTCCTAGGGAACCCCAGTGGAAGACTCTTGACGCTTGACCTGGCTTTGCCGGGTTGAGAGGAGGCATACACTCTTAAGAATTCCCCCTGCAAGAGGGAACAAGAGATGTGAAAATGGGCACATCATAGAAAAGGTCTGAGAGACCTTCAGAATCTTTAGCTGGGCTGACATGTGAAGGTATTTTTTTCCCCTAAAGCCAGTCAGTAAGGACTAGAGGAAGTGACTGCTTCTTCAAGTGTGAAGCCAGCAGCACAGTGTCCAAGGAACACTAAAAATCAAGGAAACGTGACATGGCCAAGAAAGCACAATATTTTTCAGTAACCACCTCCAAAGAAATGGAGATCTATGGATTGTCTGACAAAGCTGTCAAAATAATTATTTTAAGGAAGCTAGAGAGCTATGAGAGAACATAGACACCTCAGCAGGATGGGGAAAACAATACATGAACAAAATGAGAAGTTCTACAAAAAGATAGAAATTATAAAATAAAAGACAAATTATGGAGCTAAAGGACACAGTGAATACACATGACAACATAAAAACGTAAGAAAGTGTAAAGCTAACTGGTAAAAGTATGTATACAGTCAAACTCAGAACTCTATTACTGTAGTTTTGGCATATAAATCACTCTTAACTGTAGAATAAAGGTTGAAAGAATAAAGTATTAAAAATAACTATATTTATAATAACTTGTTAATGAATATATAATATAAAAAATTACCTATTTTATATCAAAATATAAAATAAGGGAGGTAAAAGGGTAGAGGTTTTGTATGTGACCAAAGTTGTTAACAACTTTAACTTATAAATATGTGATGAATTTTCCAAGCCTAATGGTAAACCATGAAACAAAAACTTATAGTGGATACATAAGAGAAAGAGACAGAAAAGAGCATACCATTAAGAAAATCATCAAATCACAAAGCAAAACAGAAAGAGGAGAGGAAAGGGAGAATGAAATATAAAACAGTCAGAAAATGAACAAGATGGCGATAGAGAGTCTGTACTTATCAACATGTGAGTGCACACTCAGTTGCTTCAGTCATGCCTGACTCTCTGTGACCCCATCCCTGCCAGGATCCTCTGTCCATGGGATTTCCCAGGCAAGAATGCTAGAGTGAGTTGCCATTTCCCCCTCCAAGGAATCTTTCCAACCTGGGATCAACCCTATGTTTCCTGCATTGTAGGCAGATTTTTTACCACTGAGCCGCTGGGGAAGCCCTACCTATCAATAATTACATGTAAATAGATCAAGCTCTCAATCAATATCTATAGGGTAGCTAAATATATAAACAAACAAACAATAAAAAAACAAAAACCAACTATATTCTGCTTAAACACTCACTTTGTCTTAAAAACACACACACGTTGAAAGTAAATGAACGGTAAAAGATCATTCCATGCAAGAAACAAACAAAAGAGCAGAGTTAGGTATATCTATATTGGACAAATAAATTTTAACAGTCTATATCAAAAGATAAAGATCATTATAGAATGAGAAAAATGTTAACACATCAAAAGGATACAATAATTTTAAGTATATATGTACTCAGAATCAGAGCACTTAATTACAAGAAATTGATTTTACCTAATATGAAGTGAGAAATAAACTTTTTCTGACTATAATGGCATAAAACTAGAAATAAATAACAAGAATCCTAGAAAATTTACATATATGTGGATATTAAACAATACATGCCTGAATAACCAATAGGTCAAAGAAGAAATCAAACAGACACTCTTAAAAACATCCTCACATGAATGAAAATAAAAACACATCATATCAAAACTCAATGGGTGCAGAAAAGCAGTTCTAAGAGGAAAGTTTATAGCAATTAATGCCTCCGATAAGCAAAGAGAAAGATCCCAAGCAACCTAACTTTATACCTTAAGGAATTAGAAAAATAACAAATCTACCCTCAAGTTAGCTGACAGAAAGAAAAAAGCTCAGAACAGAAGTAAATGAAATAGAGATTGAAAAAATAATACGAAAAAATAATGAAACAAAGAATTGGTTTTTAAAAAGATAAGATAAAAGACAAATCCTTATCTTGACTAGCCAAGAAAAAGAGTACTCAATAAATATAGTTATAAATGAAAGAGGAGACATTACAAGGATAGCACGGAAATACAATGTATCATAAGATTCCACATGTGCTCAGTTGTGTCTGACTCCTTGTGACCCCATGGACCATAGCCCACCAGGCTCCTGTGTCCATGGAATTTTCAAGTCTAGAATAGTGGAGGGGGTTGTCATTTCCTCCTCAAGGCAATCTTCCCGACCCAGGGATTGAACCCTTGTCTCTTGAGGCTCTTGCATTGGCAGGCAGATTCTTTATCACTATGCCACAAGGAAAGCCCATCATGAGACTACTGGGGCCAATTATATGCCAACAGATTCAATAACCTAGAAGAAATGGATAAATTTTTAGAAAACATAATCAGAAATAGAAAACTGAACCGATCAAAACTGAATAAGGAGACTGAATCATCAGTTAAACATATCTCAAAAAGAAAAGTTCAAGACCAGATTGTTTCACTGGTAATTACTTCTAAACATTTAAAGAAGAACTCACACCAGTTCTTCTCAGATTCTTTCAAATCACTGAAGTGGTGGAATCACTTAAAAACTCATTTTACAAGGCCAGCATTACCCTGATATTAATGCCAGATAAGGACATTACAATAAAAGAAAATTGTAGGACAATATCCCTTTCAACATAGAAACAAAAATTCTTAAGAAAATACTTGCAAACCAAATTGAATAGCATTTTAAAAGGATCATACACCATGATCAAGGATTTATCCCTGAGATACAAGGATGATTCAGCTTATACAAATCGATAAATGTGAGCACCACCTTAATAGAATGAAATAAAAATGATTTGATCATCTTATGAGATGCTGAAGAAGCATTTGAGAAAGTGACACCCTTTTATGATAAAAACTCAGAACAACTAGATATAGAAGAAATGTATGTCAACATAATAAAGGCTATACATGACAGACTTACAGCTTACATCATACTCAATGGTTAAAAAAAAAATGATTATTTTTCTAAGATCAGGAACAACACAAGGGTGCCCACTCTTTCCACTTATATTTAACTTAGCCCTGGAAGTCCTAGCCCAGAGCAGTTTGGCAAGGAAAAGAAAAAAAGTCATCCAAATCAGAAAGGGAGAAATAAAATCATCTCTGTTTGCATATGACATTGATCTTACACAAAGAAAACCCTAGACTCCATAAAAAACTATTAGAATAAATGAATTAAATCAAGTTGCAAGATGTAAATCAACATACAAGATCTGTTGTGTTTCTATATGTTAACAGCAAAATGTCCCATAAAGAAATTAAGAGAACAACCCTTTTTATAATAGTGTCAAAAAGAATACTATATTTAGGAGTAAATTTTACCAAGATGTGATCTATACAAGGAAAGCTATGAGACATTGATATAAAAAATTAAAAGACACAAATAAATCTCATGCATCAGAAGGATTAATATATTAAATTGTTCTTACTACCCAAAGCCATCTGCAGATTGAATGCAATCTCTATGAAAATTTCAACAAAACTGGAAAAAAAGAAGGGCAGCGGGAGCTTAAACACAGAAAGAGAAGATCATGTGAAAATGGAAGCAGAGATTGGAGTGATGGCTACAGTCAAAGAACGTGGCTTCTTTCCTCCTGGCCCTGTCTGACGTAGCATCATTAAGAGGTGAAGTTTGAAAGAGCTGGCCAATTTGCAAGTAAGAATGTAAATAAAAAGAAAATTTCCAGAAATGGGACTTGAAAAAGGCAATGGCTTTCTAAATCCAAACAGCAAGAGAATACGAGAAACACTTGAGAAAATTATGAGTGACCTTTGCTTTATTAAAGATCAGCCTTTTGTCAAAGACAGAATTAAGAATGTGGTCTCCGCACTTCAGAGAAGGCTATGGCACCCCACTCCAGTGTTCTTGCCTGGAGAATCCCAGGGACAGGGGAGCCTGGTGGGCTGCCGTCTATGGGGTCGCAGAGTCGGACACGACCGAAGTGACTTAGCAGCCTCAGCTCTGCACTTATTCTTAATTATCTTCAGTGGATTATTGTGCGTAAGGCCAAGTTCAAGTTAAGACAATGGGGCCAAGTAAAAGTTCAAATTTAGATAAAATGACTTCAGGACAAAAGCACGAAGTTGTGGTTCTTCTACTGAAGTCCAGATGTTCAAAGTGCCTACTGTTGATTTGTGAGAGACAGCAGGAAAGCAAAGCAATATTGGTATTTGTATTGGTTTTGGTATTTCTGTCAAGGAAGTAGAATTCTGAGTATGGTTTCAGGAATAGGAAATGGTTGATAGAAGGTAGTTATGAAGCCTGTTAAATTTTTGGAAGACATATATTGGGTTGGCCAAAAAGTTTGGATTTTTCATATCATTTTATGGAAAAAAAACCAAGCGAATTCTTTGGCCAACCCAATACTTCCAAAAAGAACTAAGAGTCTGAAGAGTCTGTGACTCAGGTTTCAAGTGATGCTTGGACTCCCAAATATTTCTTACTAATCCTTGAAAACCTCCCTTTTTACTGTTCAAGAAATTCTATCGCAGTTGCTTAGTTGAGGCATGTAATAAAATGGGTGCAAGTTTGGCTGTTATTCAGTGAGTCTGAAACTTTTCAAAAGGAAGTTATGAAATTAGGTAATAAAATAAGAGATGTAAAGTATATGGGTGTTGTAAGATATAAGAACCAGACTAGAAATCTTTAGTGTTGCCTTTATGCTCCAATATATAGTTCTATATTCTTAGCCAAGAAATCTTACCTTTCTGTGTCACACTGCTTTTTAAAGGCAAAACTGCAGTGATAGTATATCAGCTAACCATTTAAGAATTTCGTTTTGAGAATATAATGGAAGGGAACATACTTTGAATATGTTACAGAGTTGTGTGAAGTAAAACTTGAGCCCCACAGGAAACCAGAGGTATGTAGCTATCTCCTATTTGTGAAGCAGCCTCAACCGTCACCTAACTGCCAGGATCTATTTAGAATATCCACTTTGCTTTGATCCTGTAAGATTATGTGCACCTGAGCATTAAATGTTCATTTAAACACTGAACATTTAGACAAAAAAATGTCTTTTTCTAAAAATACAGTTTTCAGATGGAATGGTTTGTAACATCTAAGGTTGAAAGAATGAGACCACTGTCTTTCCAGATTATATTAAATTTTAATTGTGGCAAATCAAGTAATTAAGAATAAAAGTAAAATTTTAAAAACAGCAGGTTAAAAAAAAACAACAGGTTCTGTTTTAAAGATAAAGATCTAAGGAAAGCTCAATAGAAAATGTTTTCATTTAAAGTGAATTTACATTCTGGGCATAGCAAATTGTAATTTTTTTTAAACTACAGACTTAAGTGAAGTTTGAGATGTGAATGTATGCATTTCCCCGAGTGCCTCATAAATGCTTTCTGGAGCTCCACCAAAGATCAAAACCACTCTAAGCAGTGCCATGTCAATTAAAACTGTCTACAAATTGAAGTGTGTTTTGGCTTTTGTTCAGTTACTCCGAATAATGTCGAATGCCTGAAAGGGTCAGTCATCTTCAATAGTCTGAACTGAAGGCTAATTTTTCAAGTTTGGTTTATAATTCAAAATAGAGCCTATGCTGTCTTGACAAATTTAAAACAACCACCACAGTTTACTTCCTGCCCATGCCATATGCATAGATGAGCAGGCCTGGGCGTTCTTCTCATTAAAGCTCTCACTCTGGGATCCAGAATGATGTATCAACTGCAGTGAACAGTGGTGGTAACTATAGCTGGGGGAGAAGAGTGCAGTACACGATTGTCAAAGCAGGCACTGCACCGTCTTTCTGCCCTTCTCTCTTTGCCCATGGCAGGCATCACAGCCACGACTGAAACAGGCGGCAAGAGAAAAGGTGGGGCCTCCTGCAGGCAGGGGAGCCAATGGAACATAACACATTCAACACACTTGGCTGCTTACAGTGCAGATTGATCACGCATGTTCCAAATCACTACTTCAGCAAATAGAATATATTTTTAGAAAGTGTTAGTTGCTCAGTTGGTCCGACTCTCTGTGACTCCACGGACTGTAACCTGCCAGACTCCTCTGTCCATGGAATTCTCCAGGCAAGGATGCTGGAGTGGGTAGTCGTTCCCTTCTCCAGGGCATCTTCCTGACCCAGGGATTGAACCAGGTCTTCCACATTGCAGGCAGATTCTTTAGTGTTTGAGGCACCAGGGAAGCCCATAATGCTGTTTTCCCCAAGTCCCAAACTTACTCAGCACTCAGCAAAAATTTCAGATACTAAGTTAAAGAAACACAACAAAAAAACAAACCACAAAGCAGCCTTCCAACAGTCTATGGACTAAAATATAGTTTTGTTCATGAATAACTTTTGTGCTGCAACTTTTCAATCTCTGGCTGTGTTATAGTTCACAGGGGATACTGATGGGTAATTAGAAAATGCTACCGGTGCTAGAGGGGGCTGTCTCATCTCTACCAGAAACTGGTGCCATTAAAAATGCTTGCCTATCAACACTCATGCCATCTTGGCAAAGCCTGCAATTCCTCCAGTACTGGCTGGCAGGAAATGCCGCGTTGGGGGAGCTTGAAATTATCATTAGAGAACTGCTGTATGAAAGATGAAAATATGAAAGGGACTTAGGTTGTCAGAGTGTGGAAACAGCTTGAGTTTTATTAAAGCCCAACATCTGAAAAATCAAAGATAATGTTAATGTATTTTTATACATTTTTTTCTGTTAATTGTATATAGTCACTGTAGATTGAACAAGGTGAAAGGAAAAATGAGTCTTTAACAAATTTAATATTTTAAAAATTTAATGGTTTTAGCCTGGAATCCTACTTTTTTTGATTCATATCCTGCTTTCTTTGTGTTTATTTTTTGGATATATTTTACTTATTTTTGATCTGCCTGTAAGTTTTTAATCATTAATTTTTTTCCTTACAAATAGTATATATTTTTAACCTTATTTGAGAACTTTGGTCTTTTAGAAAGGAAGGTTAAGCAGTTTATATTCATTTAAATAAGTGGAGAGTGATGTCAGCAAGGAGTCCCCTGCTTACGGCTGTCTTCAACAAAAATAATTTGGCAATTAAATGGGCACGGGAAAAAGCCCCTTTGTGTGAGCTTCGGGGTGTGGGCAGGAAATTGTGAAACCGTTACCAGTCCTGCTGAGTCGGACCCCAGCAAGTGTGTTTCGCCTAGTGCTGCTCGAGCCAGTAGGAGGCGGCTGAGTTGGGTTCAGGAGCGAAGGAAAGCTTTACTGTGATCAGAGGTGGGAGCTCAGGCTCTCCCAGTGACAGGCTGCGGTGGGGCTGCTTTGTGGGGTCCCCGCAGCTGGAGGGGCGCAGCGCTGCCGCTCACACTCCAGACCGCAGTGCCCGGCGCAGCATCTCTGCACACGGGCCCCGGCTGCCGTCTCGGATGCCGTGTCCTGCGCAGCGTCTGCATGTGGCCGAGGTGGGGTGCTGGGGCAGACATTTTGCACTGGGAACTCCAGTCTGAAGGGCTGAGTCTGAGACCTCTGCACACAGGATCCTGTGAGCCAGTGAAACTAGACTAAGCACAAAGGAAGAGGGGGAAAAAAAATTTGGTTTAATTATCCAGATTCTATTTTTATTTCCCTGAAATTGTTAATGGGTCTTGCTGGTGACAAATCCCTTCTCTGCCTTTTGGCCTGCTCCTCATTCTTGCCTGGTGGCTCAGGCGGTAAAGCGTCTGCCTACAATACAGGAGACCTGGCCCCAATCCCTGAGTCAGGAAGATCCCCTGGAGAAGGCAATGGCAACCCACTCCAGTACTCTTGCCTGGACAATCCCATGGACGGAGAAGCTTGGTGGGCTACAGTCCATGGGGTCGCAAAGAGTCAGACACGACTGAGAGACTTCACTTCCACTTTCATTCTTGAGGGACGCCCAAAGGATGTCTGTCTTCTGTAACTGTTTCCTGCTAAGTGTGGGCATTGTCACAACGTGGGTGGAGGAGCAGAATGTCCCCCAGTGGCCTTTAAGTGTGTTTGTCTGTCATCAGGACTCAGGCCTGACTCTTTGTCTCCTTGAGTGACCATCATCCTGCTAACCGTTTGGAGACAAAGGACACCAGATAATTTAAGATACATGCCTAAATACTAAGCAAGAGGACAATGGTCACTTGTCCACTTTTTCCCAAAAAAGCAGCTGTCTTGGTCTTGGGTCTATAGGCAAGTGTGTCCTGATGTCCAGGCTCACTGTTGTGGCCTGAATCTCCCTGCTCACACTTGTGTTTTTCAGAAGAGAAGCTTCAAAGTCAGCGAGTGTTTTGCATGTGTAGTCAAGGGGACCCATTGCCCCGGGCTGTCCCTCCAGATGTTGGGGGCCTCTTTAGTGCGAGGTTCCCAGAGAGTGACCTCTGCTACTCTGGGACAGCGTGAGTGGTTAGGGTCATTGAGTGGGGTCTGTCCACTTAAGAATGACTTGAACTTGTGGGGCTGCTGGTTTTCTAGGTTTTGGGGTGCGCTCAGACTCCTGGCCAGAAGGGGTGGAGGGCCAGGTCAGTGGTGTAGGCAGCACCTGGTGACCATATCTCATGGGAGCTTTCATGGCTTCTGCTACCTGGTTAGCTGAGTTACTGCATTTTAAGGGGGCCAAGGTGTCCTGTCACTTGGACTTGGGGAATGGGTCTACCCTACATGAGTTCAATTCACTTAACTTTAACTTATCCTTTGTGACTAACTACAAGGAGATCCAACCAGTCCATCCTAAATGAGATCAGTCTTGGGTATTCATTGGAAGGACTGATGCTGAAGCTGAAACTCCAGTACTTTGGCCACCTGATGTGAAGAGTTGACTCATTGGAAAAGACCCTGATGCTGGGAGGGATTGGGGGCAGGAGGAGAAGGGGGAGACACAGGATGAGATGGCTGGATGGCATCACCAACTCGATGGGCATGAGTTTGAGTAAACTCCGGGAGTTGGTGATGGACAGGGGGGCCTGGCATGCTGCGATTCATGGGGTTGCAAAGAGTTGGACATGACTGAGTGACTGAACTGAACTGAACATGGGGAGCAAGGCCATGAGAAGCAACTTAATCCGATTTTCTTGAGTTTCCTGACATAGCTTGGCCAAGACTCATTTCAAACTCTGAGTGGATCTTCCTACTTTCCAATGGCAAGTGGATCTCCAGGGTGAAGGCAAGTTCCATTTTTTATGCCCAGGGCACTCATGGAGTGGCCAGCAGGATGTTGGACCACTGGATGTATATTCATTGGCTGCCCTGAAGTCCTGTAGCTTCAGGTTTAGGACTCCATTGGGTTTAAGGAGAATAGGAGTACTGCAGACTGATTGGATGGTCTAATAGGGCCCTTGTCAATTGGCCCTAGATAATGGGATGATGACCAACCAGCCCTCCCAATTGGAAGGGTACTGTTTCCTCTTGGGCCATGTTTATCTGGGTTTTAGATAGACTATCATGGGACTGAATCCTGAAGCTCATTTCACCTGTCCCTGGGCCCAGACCTCAGGATTGACTCCATGGAGGTCAACTCGCCCTGTCCAGAGAGGTCTGTCCTCAGCCATTAACCTTGTCATCATGTGCCCTCTACGTAAGGGAATGCCAGTCTCCAGTTGCTTCCCACTGAGTGGGGGTAGTCCCCAGTTTATGCAAGATATCTCTTCCTAGCAGGGGTACAGGTCATTCAGAGACATAAGGATGGAATAGGTGAGCATGTGGTTATCCAGCTTACATTCTGCTGGCTCTGTGAACGCCTGTTCTTGAGCTTTCCCTAATCCCCCCATAACTGTACTACTCTTGTGACAAAATCTGTCTGATGTGGTGTTCAGAGCCAAGTAAGTAGCACCGGTGTTGACTAAGAATTTGACAGGTGTTCCCTTTATGCCTAATGTCAGCTGCTGCTCCTTGGAGATTGGTTGGCATGCCAGCCCTCAGCTCCATCATTTTTAATCTCTTTGGACCATCTGCCTTCGAGGTGGGGATCTGCTACTTCCACCCCCCTTTGGGGGGTGGTGTGAGCCTTCTGTCTTCCCGTGTCTCTCTTTCTAACTGGGTCCTGTTTCTTTGGCTCACTGTCCCTCAGTGAGGGCTGGGGGTACTACCATATTTGAGAGCCTCCATGGGTGGTTAGTCCAGATTCCTCTGCTGACCAGTTGACACTGGGGGACAACAGCCAGTAGGTGGGTTTGCTCTGGGCCATTTATCCTCCAACTTCTATTTGTCAGTTAAGAAACACCAGCTAGGCAACCTCTGCTTGGCAAAAAGTGGAGATATCTGATTCTATTCCCAGTTTCCGATGTTCAGACCTAATGTTAGGAGAACTTGGGAGATGAAATAGGAGGAACTCAGGATTCCATTCCTTCCCGGTGACTCAGGGTCAGTGGTCATATAGATTCTAAGGTGTTCCCTGAAATGCTCTAGGAATGTCAAGGGGTTTTCTAGATGGCTCCTGATTGATTTTCCTTGTCTTATTCCAATTTCCAGGTTACATTCCTGCTCCTGCCTGGATTCTGCTTAGGTTCATACTTTCATAATGGGTCAGCCTCTGTCTTCCAGTTCTTTCTCCAATGCCTTGGTGGCCCCAGTGGAGCTCGTTACCCTGGAACCCCTTGGTTCCTCATTCTGAAAAGAGCATGTCCTGCATTATTTCTTTCTCCTTGTCTACTTCCTCTTGGGTTTTTGAAAATACCTCTTGGTTTTTATTCCCCCATTTGGAGTGCCTTTTGGAGGTGAGGCTCTTTGTGTCAGCCTTTGTGGAGACATGGGTCTGAAAGAGTCTGCTAAGCAGATTTAGGAACCCCTTTGGATCTTTTCTCAACCCCTTACTAGGATTTTCCTGTTACACAGGTCAGAAGTGGTAAATGGGATGTGTCCCTGGATGGGCCCTCCTTCTCCACTGGGGACTTGCCTCCAAGGAAATACTTTTCCTGTTGGGTTGGTGGACCTTTACTGGTAATTAGTCCTGCAGTTTGTCCTTGCTGGACTGGGTTCTGAAGGATGGTGCTGGTATGGAGGGGCCCAAACTGGAATATAGGAAGGAAGGCGGAAGGGACAGAGCAGCAAAAGGAGGGTAAGAGAGGAGATCAAGAAGGTCCTCGGGAGAAGGGTCAAGGACTGGTATTTCCTCAGTGAGGAAGAGTATATGTTCTTTTTGAAAGACTGTGTTCTGATATAAGGCCATACAAGGACATAGGGAAATTCATCCCCTTTTCTCGCATAGCAGATTCAATTGTAAAGTGGTATTGTAATTTAGAGACCCACTGGTGGGCCAGTTTTCCCCATCCCTCAGCATATATTGGGACCAGGCTATACTACATAGGATATTTTGGAGGTCACAGGGTGATACCTGAAAAGCTTTCAGTTCTGTATAATGCATTCTTTAACATGGTGGACATTTGGTTCCCCTAGATCTTTTGGGTTTGTTTCCAAGTACTGAGGGGATTGTTTGGAATGACTCATTGGCCCAGAAATGCCATGTAGTTTGACCCAAATAAGATTTCTAGTTTAGGAAATTTTGAACTGGCCCCAAACTATTAATGGACTCCTCAAAGACCAAAATAGGAGGCATCCGAATGGCATGGGGACCACCTGATAAACTGGAACCAGGAAGCCCATTCCAAGTTCAGGAAAGGGCCCTGGGGTGCCTGCGTGAGAAATGCCATGAGGGTGGGTGCACGGCAGTAACTTGGCCTCATGTGCTTGGTGCTCGTTTTTCTGAAGTGGGGAGAGGAACTTTGTGAGCTACTCAGAAGACCAGGAACCCCATCAATGGGAAGTTCTGTGAGCTGCTGGTGAGGGTAGGAAACACCCACCGGGTTACCTCCCCTTGTCCTTTGCTTATGAGGCGCACTTTAGACAATGTTTTGTCATCCAGGGTTCCCTGAGCTCCCCTCCCATTATCAGCACAGAATTCCAGGCATCCCAACAATCTGGTGAGTACCCTGCAGGAGTCCCTTGTGCTTTTAGTTCTTACCTGGCCGGAAGTCCCTGAACTCCTCCTTTTCAGGTGAACAGAGGAAAGAGGAGACCCCCTATCTTAGACAGCTGGTCACTCCATATGAGACCACATTGGTCAGGAACTAACATGACTAAGCTGTTCTGGCCTGGAGGTGGTCCTGTCTAACCTCCCATGACATTCTGCCTGAGTAACTATCTCAAGCACAGGCCATTACAAATTTAAGGGAAATATCCAGTTATATGAGAGTCTATGTCACTTGTCTTCCCTGGCACTCAGTGGTAAAGAATGCATCTGTCAATGCAGGATACAAAGGTTTGAAACCTGGGTCAGGAAGATCCCCTGGAGGAGGAAATGGCAACCCACTTCAGTATTCTTGCCTGAGAAATCCCATGGAGAGAGGAGTCTGGCAGGCTACAGTCCATGGGCCTGCAAAGAGTGAGAGAAAACAAATGGCATGATTGCTTGATTGATTGTTCTTAGTTGTGTCCAATTCTTTGTGACCCCATATGGACTATAGCCCATAGGCAGGAATACTGGAGTGGGTTGCCATTTCCCCCTGTAGGGGATGCTTCTGACCTAGGGATTGAACCTGCATCTCTTGAATTGGCAGGTGATTCTTTACCACTGAGCCACTTGGGAAGCCTATGAGGGTATACTATCAAAAATATAAAAGAAATTTATGCTACACAATAGGAAAAATGCTGCAATAATCTAATTTTTAAAAATGGGCAGAGTTCCCAAAGGGATGTTAATTTTTTTAAAAAGATGATATATAGATGACCACCCAGAACTTAAGAAGTTGCTCAGCTTATTAGGAAAATGAAAATCAAAACCACTCACAGCTGTTAGAATGGGTAGTATCAAAAAAGGCAAGAGAGTAATTACTTTACAGTATTGTAGTGGTTTTTGTCAATATTGTGAAGTAATTAGCCTCCAACTAATAAAAAAATAAGTGGGAAAAAAATAAAATGCAGAGTGAGATATATTGGAAAAAAAAAAGGCAAGAGAGAACAATTGTTTGCATGTGGTAAAACTGAAATCTTGTGCACTGTTGGTGGAAATGTAAAGTGTTACAGCTATTGTAGAAAATATGCATTTTCCTCAAGAAAATAAACATGGAAGTACCTTCAGCTGCTCAGTTGTGTCCAACTCTTTGCAACTCCATGGACTGCAGCACGCCAGGCATCCCCATTCTTTACCAGCTCCCGGAGCTTGCTCAAACTCATGTCCATCAAGTCAGTGAAGCCATCAAACCATCTCATCCTCTGTCTTCCCCTTCTCCTCCTGCCTTCAATCTTTCCCAGCATCAGGGTGTTTTCCAATGAGTCAGTTCTTTGCATCAGGTGGCTGAAGTATTGGAGTTTCCGCTTCAACATCAGTCCTTCCAATGAATATTCAGGACTGATTTCCTTTAGGATGGACTGGTGGGATCTCCTTGCAGTCCAAGGGACTCTTAGGAGTCTTCTCCAACACCACAGTTCAAAAGCATCAATTCTTCTGTGCTCAGCTTTCTTTATATTCCAACTCTTACATTCATATGACTACTGGAAAAACAACAGCTTTGACTAGATAGACCTCTGTCAGCAAAGTAATGTCTCCGCTTTTTAAAATTCTATCTAGGTTGGTCATAGCTTTTCTTCCAAGGTGCAAGTGTCTTTTAATTTCAAGGCTGCACCATCTACAGTGTTTTTGGAGTCCCCCAAAATAGTGTCTGTAAATGTTTCCACTGTTTCCCCATCTATTTGCCATGAAGTGATGGGACCAGATGCCATGATCTTAGCTTTTGGAATGTTGAGTTTTAAGCCAACATTTTACTCTCCTCTTGCAATTCCATCAAGAGACTCTTTAATTCTTCGCTTTCTGCCATAAGGGTGGTGTCATCTACATATCTGAGGTTATTGATACTCCCTGCAATCTTGATTCCAGCTTGTGCTTCATTCAGCCTGGCGTTTCACATGATGTACTCTGTATAGAAGCTAAATAAGGAAGGAGAAAATATACAGCTTTGATATACTCCTTTCCCGATTTGGGCAGTCTATTGTTCCATGTCCATTTCTAACTGTTTCTTCTTGACCTGCATACGGATTTCTCAGGAGGCAGGTAAGGTGGTCTGGTATTCCCATCTCTTTAAGAATATAGCAGACTGGAATGCAAAATTAGGAGGTTAAGAGATACATGGAGTAATAGGCAATTTTGGCCTTGGAGTACACAATGAAGCAGGGCAAAGGCTAACAGAGTTTTGCCAAGAGAACACACTGGTTGTAGCAAACACCCTATTCCATCAACACAAGAGAAGACTCTTCACGTGGACATCACCAGATAGATGTTCAATACTGAAATCAGATTTTTCTGATTTCTTTGCAGCCAAAGATGGAGAAGCTCTATACAGTCGGGAAAAACAAAACTGGGTGCTGACTGTGGCTCAGATCATGAACTCCTTATTGGCAAATTCAGACATAAATTGAAGAAAGTAAGAAAAACCACTAGATCATTCAGGTATGACTTAAATCAAATCCCTTACAATTATGTGGAAGTGACAAATAGACTCAGGGGATCAGATCAGACAGACAGAGTGCCTTAAGAGCTATGGATGGAGGTTTGTGATATTGTACAGGAGGCAGTGATCAAGACCATCCCCAAGAAAAAGAAATGCAAAAAGTTATGATGGTTGTCTGAGTTGGCCTTACAAATAGCTGAGAAAAGAAGAGAAGCTAAAGGCAAAGGAGAAAAGGAAAGATATTCCCATTTGAATGCAGAGTCCCAAAGTATAGCAAGGAGAGATAAGAAAGCCTTCCTCAGTGATGAGTGAAAAGAAATAGAGGAAAAAATAGAATAGGACAGACTAGAGATCACTTCAAGAAAATTAGAGATACTAAGGGAGCATTTCATGCAAAGATGGGCTCAATAAAGGACAGAAATGGTATGAACCTAACAGAAGCAGAAGATACTAAGAAGGAGTGGCAAGAATACACAGAAGAAGAGCTATACAAAAAAATGTTCATGACCCAGATAACCACAATGGTGTGATCACTCACCTAGAGCCAGACATCCTGGAATGTGAAGTCAAGTGAGCCTTAGGAAACATCACTATGAACAAAGCTAGTGGAGGTGATGGAATTCCAGTTGAGCTATTTCAAGTCCTAAAAGATGATGCTGTGAAAGTGCTACACTCAACATGCCAGCAAATTTGGAAAACTCAGCAGTGACCACAGGACTGGAAAAGGTCAGTTTTCATTCCAATCCCAAAGAAAGACAGTGCTAAAAATGTTCAAAGTACTGCACAATTGCACTCCTCTCACACGCTGCTAGCAAAGTAATGCTCAAAATTCTCCAAGCCAGGCTTTAACAGTACATGAACTGTGTACTTCCAGATGTTCAAACTGGAATTAGAAAAGGCAGAGGAACCAGAGATCAAATTGCCACCATTCTTTGGATCATTGAGAAAGCAAGAGAGATCTTCTGCTTTATTGCCTACACCAAAGCTTTGACCGTGTGGATCACAATAAACTGTGGAATTACCTTATCATCTGGCCATACCACTTCTTGCTATTTACTTGAATGAAGTGAATACTTATTTTAAAGAGATATCTATATTACCACGTTCATTCAAGCATTAGTTGCTATAGTCAAGACTTGGAAACAACTAAAATGTCCACTGATGAGTGATTGTATGAAGAAAATCTGGTTTATATATGCAGTGGAATATCAGCCATGAGAAAGAACTGCTGCCATTTGAAGCCACATAGATGGATCTGAAGGGCATTATGCTAAGTGTGATAAGGCAGAAGACAAGTATCGTGCGCTCTAGCTTATATGTGGAATCTCAAAATGTTGAACTCATACACAGAGTAGATTGGTGGTCACCAGGTTCTGGGACGCAGGAGAAATAGAAAGGCATTGACCAAAATGTACTAATGTGCAGTTATGAGATGGTTAACTTCTGGGGATCTAATTTAAAGTATAGTTAATATAGTTAACAGTACTACATTGTATACTTTAGAGTTACCAAAGAGTAGATCTTACCTCTTATCGTCACAGGCGTAAAAGTGGAGCTATGTGAGATGTTAAGAAACAAAATTCAACCGAATGAATTTTAAAGATCTCTTTGGTTTTATTCAATAATTTATGAACTGGACAGAATCCAATCTAACAGATAGAAAGAAGCTTCAAGGATCTGTACAAAATGAAAGACTTATTGATAGAAAGCAATGAGAACAATGATGTTATATTGTACTAGGCAAAAAAGCAGGTTGCTTGTTGGAAGGTTATCTTCTCTATAGGGGATGGCGGGTGTGTGTTGGGCAGATGACCTTGCTGGTGCTGATCAGGCATCCCTGACTAACTGCTCTAAGATTCCAATTCTAGGAGAGCTGAAACTAATTAAGTCTCTGGTGATGTTGGACTTAACATAAATAGCTCCATTTTGGGCTAGTTGTTTTGTTTCTAAGAGAGGTAATGGATTAACCTCAGAACTAAACATTGTAATCATTTCATGAGGGAAAAACGGTGTATATTAAATCATCACATTACAATCTGTAAACGTACACAATTTTATATGTCAAATAGATCTCAATAAAGCTAGAGAAAATGAAATCTTTTAGCGTTAATTCTTTTATAAGACTGAGTGATATATTTTGTGCTTTATTTTTTGTTTTCCTTATCATGCTTTATAAAATATGTTTAGATTTTGGTGTCACAGCTATTTCAAAGCTATTTTTAAGGGTATGCTATCGAAAGTTTTAAATATTCTGAAGCTACATTTGCTCTTTCCTTAGCATTTCCTACCTGAGAATTTCTCATTATTGGCGGTTCTCTTCTGATTGTCTAGTCATAAACCTTGGTGCTGTCTTTGTCTCCTCTCTTTCTTTTATTGATATATACCACATCCAGTCAGTAATGAGTTCTTTTTTTATATATAGTGAGAAATACAGTTACCTTTTGCCACTTCCACCTGCTGGGTTTTGGTCCAGGCTCATGGTGTCTTTGGTTACATCACTGGGGCATCCCTTGATCGCTCTTCCAGTTTCTACGTTTTTCCACATGAGCGAGTCTCAGCACAGGATCTAGAGAAGTCCTTTTCATATATGTTTGGGGCCTCCCTGGTGTCTCAGCTGATAATGAATCTGCCTGTAATGCAGGAGACCTGGGTTTGATCCCTGGGTTGGGGAAGATCCCCTGGAGAAGGGAAAGGCTATCCACTCCAGTATTCTGGCCTGGAGAATTCCATGAACTGTATAGTCCACGAGGTCACAAAAAGTCAGACATGACTGAGAAACTTTCACTTTCACTATTCATATATGTTAATTTATCTCTCACTTCTCTCCTCAAATCCCTCAATGATTCTCCAGTTCCTTAAAGTTCCATACAACAACCCACAGGGCTTCTCGTGATCTGCGTGCCTCCTGTGTCCCCTCATTTATACATATATATATATATATATATATATATATATATCTGTTCTTCTTTCCCCATTTAGGTTATTACAGAGTATTCAGCAGAGTCCCCTGTGCTATACTGTAGGTTGTCCACTTTCTATATAGCAATGTTCACATGTCCATACCAAACTCCCGATCTATCCCTCCCCTAACCAATCTTCCCCCTGTAACTATAACCTCTTCCGTTCATGACCCAGCTAACCACAATGGTGTGATCACTCACCTAGAGCCAGACATCCTGGAATGTGAAGTCAAGTGAGCCTTAGGGAAGCATCACTACAAACAAAGCTAGTGGAGGTGATGGAATTCCAGTTGAGCTATTTCAAGTCCTAAAGGATGATGCTGTGAAAGTGCTGCACTCAATATGCCAGCAAATTTGGAAAACTCACCAGGGGACACAGGACTGGAAAAGATCAGTTTTCATTCCAATCCCACAGAAAGGCAATACCAAAGAATGTTTAAACTACAACACAATTGCACTCCTCTCACACACTAGCAAAGTAATGCTCAAAATTCTCCAAGCCAGGCTTTAACAGTACGTGAACTGTGAACTTCCAGATGTTCAAACTGGAATTAGAAAAGGCAGAGGAACCAGAGATCAAATTGGCCTACACCCGTTGGATCATCGAGAAAGCAAGAGAGTTCCAGAAAATCATCTACTTCTGGTTTATTGACTATGCCAAAGCCTTTGATTAATCAAACTGTGATAAATTCTTCAAGATATAGGAATACTAGATCACATGACCTGCCTCCTGAGAAATCTGTATGCAGGTCAAGAAGGAACTTTTAGAACTGGACATGGAACAACAGACTGGTTCCAAATCGAAAAAGGAGTACATCATGGTTGTGTATTGTCACCCTGCTTATTTAACTTATATGCACTGTACATCATGTGAATTGCCAGACTGGATGAAACACAAGCTGGAATCAAGATTGCTGTGAGATATATAAATAACCTCAGATATACAGATGACACCATCCTTATGTCAGAAAGCGAAGAGGAACTAAAGAGCCTCTTGATGAAAGTGAAAGAAGAGAATGAAAAAGTCAGCTTAAACCCCACATTCAAAAAACTAAGATCATGGCATCCGGTCCCCTCACTTCATGACAAATAGATGGGGAAACAATGGTAACAGTAAGAAACTTTAATTTGGGGGGCTCCAAAGTCACTGCACATGGTGACTGCAGCCATAAAGTTAAAAGACACTTGCTCCTTGGAAGAAAAGCTATGACCAACGTAGAAAGAATATTAAATAGAAGAGACATTACTTTGCCAACAAAGGTCCATCTAATTATGATTTTTCCAGTAGTCATGTGTGGATGTGACAGTTGGGACTATAAGGAAAGTGATTGTTGAAGAATTGATGCTCTTGAATTGTGGTGTTGGAGAAGACTCTTGAGAGTCCCTTGGACTGCAAGGAAATCCAACCAGTCCTTCCTAAGGGAAATCACTCCTGAATATTCATTGTAAGGACTGATGCTGAAGCTGAAACTCCAATACTTTCGCCATCTGATATGTAAAACTGACTCATTGGAGAAGACCCTGATGCTGGGAAAGTTTGAAGGCAGGAGGAGAAGGGGGCGACAATGGATAAGATGGTTGGATGGCATCACCAATTCGATGGACATGAGTTTGAGCAAGCTCCAGGAGTTGCTGATGGACAGGGAAATCTGATGTGTTGCAGTCCATGGGGTTACAAAGAGTTGGACATGACTGAACTATTTAACTGAACTGATTGAGTGTTATCTCTGGGTTGTGATTATAGGTGACTGCTTATTTTCTTTATTTTATTCTAGCTTTAACATTTTCATAGTGAACATGTATAAAGAAACAAAATTCTAAATAGAAATAATCATTGTTTCTAATAAATGATAGTGTAGTTTAACATTTTTCTGTATATCTTCTAAAATGTCATTTATTTTGCCATTCTCCTTTTAGAATGTGAGTATCTCAAAAGAGGTGACATTAGCACATGTAACTTTTACATATTGTTTGGTTGTTGAGGATTGCTTTTAATGACTGAAGTCATCTACTTAGAAACCTTTTTTTAATAAACAACTTTACTGAGATATCTTTGATATACACAGATTGTAAATATTTGAAGTATGCAACTTAATATTTTGATATATGTCTTGTACACTGAGAAAAGATCACAGTCAAGTTAAGTAACATATGTGTCACCTCTACATGGTTACTATTTTGTGTGCATAGGTCCAGAAAATTTAAGAGATATCATCTTGGAAAATTTCAAATATGCAATTTTTTATCATTGTCTATACTCATCAAGCTGTACATTGCATCTCTATAATTTATTCAGCTTGTGTAACTCAAAATTTATAACCTTTTGATCAAAATCATCCCATTTCTCCCTCTGCCATCCCCTGGCAATCACCATTCTACTTTACTTTTGTGAATTTGACTATTTACATTCCCCAAGGTAAGATCATGCAGTATTTTGCTTCTTATGTCTTGCTTGTTTCACTTAGCATAACGTCCTGTGAACATAATGTTCACAGCACTATAATTTCACATAGCTCTACCCATGTTATTGCAAATGGCAGGGTTTTTCTTCTGTAAGGCTGAATAATATTCCTTTGGAAATATGTATGTGTGTGTATGTATTATAGAGAAGATACAGCGACATATACTTATATATATCTATATCTCACATTTTTAATCCTTTCATAGACACGTTGGTTGTTTCCGTAACTTGGTTATTGTACATAATGCTTCAATTAGCATAGGGGTACAAATATCTCTTCAAAATGCTAATTTCAAATATTTTTGATATGTACACAGAAGAGGAGTTGCTGGATCATGTCATTTCCAGTTTTAAGCTTTTAAACAACCTGCATACTGTTCTCCATAATGTCTGTACCAATTTACATCCCCAGCAACAGTGTACAAAGTGTTCCCTCCTCCACATCCTCATCAATATTTATCTTTCGTAATTTTTATACTAGCATGTTGACTAGTGATAGTCAGGTGAGGTGATAACGTGTGGTTTTGACTTGTATTTCCCTGATGAATAGAGATTGTGAGTATCTTTGCATCTACTTATTAGCCATTTGAATTTCTTCTTTTGAGAAATGTGTATTTAGGTCCTTTGGCCATTTATTTTTTTAAGAGTTTATTTTTTTAAAGCAGCTTTTGGTTTACAGCATAATGAAGGGGAAGGTATAGAAGTTTCTCATATACCCTTGGCCCCTCACTGGGTAGCCTCCCCGTTATCAACATCCCCCATCGGAGTGGTACATTTGTTACAACTGATGAACTACATTCACACATAATAATCATTCAAAGTCCATAGTACACATTATGGTTCACTCTTGGTGGTGTACCGTCTATGGGTTTGGACAAATGTATAATTACATGTATCCATCATTATGGTGTCATTATAGTGTATTTTCACTGCCTTAAGAATTTTCTGGGCTCTGCCTATTCATGCTTCCTGCCCTAACCCAACCTCTTTTAAGTGTCTCTACAGTTTTGTCTTGTCCAGAATGTCGTATAGTTGGAGTCATACAGTATGTCATCTTTAGAGATTGGCTTCTTCACTTAGTGCACTTATGTTTCCCTCATGTCTTCACTTAGCTCAGTTGGTAAAGACTCTGCCTGCAGCGCAGGACACCTGGGTTCAATTCCTGGGTCAGGAAGATCCCCTGGAGAAGGAAATGGCAACCCACTCCAGGGTTCTTGCCTGGAGAATCCCATGGACAGAGGAGCCTGGCAGGCTACAGTCCATGGGGTTGCAAGAATCAGACATGACTGAGTGACTAACCCCCACCCCCCATGTCTTCTCATGGCTTGATAGCTCATTTCTTTTTCATGCTGAATGATATTCCATTGTCTGGATGTACCATGGTTTATTCATTCATTCTTCTACTGAAGGATGTCTTGGTTGCTTCTACATTTGGAGAATTATGAATAAAATTTCTTTAAACACCTGTGTGCAGGTTTTCTGGACCTGTTTTCAGCTCTCTGGGGTGGCTACCAGGGAACGTGGCTACTGGATCATAGGATAAAAGTGTGTTTATAGCACTAGAGCCAATGGTGAGTCCCATAGGGCCAGCCTCACCTGTGCTGGATCTTCGTGCTGGGGTGCCTGTGGGCTCCTTGCTGGGGCTTTTCTGGTCCAGGGAGGGGGGTTCTACTGGCTCAGGCAGCTGGCATCTCTGAGAACAAAAACTGTGGCTCCTTTGGCGATGAAAGCTTCAGGGGATCTGCAGCAGGTGCAGTGGCTATTAACCAGCAGCCCCCTCAGAGGTGTCCACTCCCAGGTCCAGACTGTGAGAGTTGTAGGGGGTCTGTGGTGGACACGAGCGCTGCTCAGGCCCATGGCAGATGGTCCCCTCAGATATTGTGGTCTCCTGAGAGCACTCCACAGGGGCCGTGATGTCGCCCAGCCCTTCTCATGTCCCTTCTTTTCTTCTCGGTGTCTCCAGTTGCCCTGCTGTGCCCATCGTCCCTGTGGTCTGGCTGGGATGAAACAGCTCCTGCAGGCAGCGCCCAGAAAGGTTGGGGAAGGAGGAAGCTCACTCTGCTTTACTTTCCTGCCTGCCTGGCCCATGGAACCCTCCAGTGAAGGGGACCCTCTGGATGCCGAGCTGTGCCATCCTGGGGGGCAGGATGATGCAGGTGAGAGGAAACCTTTCTTCCTACCTGTTCTTTGTGGTTCTTATTTATTGATTTATTTATTTTTTCCTTTACTGCACTGCTTTAGCATTATGACTAGAGTCCAGAGTTCTCCTCGGGCTGTTTCTGTTTGCAGATAGTTGTCCGGCTATTATTATCCTGTGGAGAGATGAGGGTGAGGTTCCCTACTCTGCCATCTCACTGACATCACCTGACAGAACCTTTTTAGTTCATTCATTTTCAGCCCTATGGGGTGTGCCTACATTTTATCATAACTACGATTCTTTATCTGTTCCACTATGATGACACCTCCCTTTATATTTTGGGCTTCCCTGGTGGCTCAGATGGTAAAGCATCTGCCTGCAATGCGGGAGACTCAGGTTCAATCCCTGGGTCAGGAAGATCCCCTGGAGAAGGAAATGGCAACCCACTCCAGTACTCTTGCCTGGAGAATTCCATGGACAGAGGTCCCTGGCAAGTTACAGTCCATGGGGTCGCAAAAAGTCGGACACGACTGAGTGACTTCACTTTTTCTCCCTTTCCCTTTATATTTATTTAGCTTTTATGAACAGCAGAGCTATGAATATTCTCCTGTCTGTTCTGTGGTGGTTGTATACAGAGTTTTCTTCAGGGGATTCTTCTCCTGGCCCAGCTTGGCAGCGATTCTGTGGCTGCAGGCATTTGATGGCTGGATTGGGTCTGCTGGGTGGCTTCACTTCGTCTGTCTGGCAGGCGGCGCTGGTGTTGGCAAAGGTGGAGCTGTTGTCCCTCATGTGGTTTGTGTTCTTCCAGTTGGCTGGATTGGGTTTTTGCAATCAATATAGTCTCAGGGTTCTAAGAGGCTTGGAGGAAGAGATACAAGGTCTCAAGTTCTAGGCTCTGTCATTCTCACCTACCCTTTTGGTCAGAGGAAGGCAGGACACCCGCCTGGATCTAAGAGGCAATAGTGTAGATTTCACTTCTTGGTGCCATGTTTATAAGTTAGTACAATCTCCAAGATGCTGCTTTAGTTATCTATCACTGCCTATTAAACCACCTCAAACTTAATGAAATAACAGTGCTTTACTATTTTCTGTGTTGTGGTTGGCAACCTGCTCAATTTTTGCGCTTTTCTATCTTGGGACTATTTAAGAGGCTGCGGCTATCTGATGGCTAGAATGGACCCGGAGGATCCATGCAGGTCTCAGAATCTGTCTGGCAGTTGGAGCTGGTCATTTCTGGGATCTCCACTAAGTAGCGCTCCATTCTTCAGGAAACTGGATTAAGATGATTCACACCAGTGTGGTCTCAGAGGTTCAAGAAAGTGAGGGCAGAATTCACAAGACTGTACCTGCCTGAGCTCGGCAGCCCACCCAGCATCACTTCCTACAGGTTATTGGTCACAGCAGGACACAAGTCCAGCCCAGTTTGAAGGGGTAGGGGAAATAAGCTTTTATTCATGTAAGGAGGTGCAGTATATCATGGAGATATTTACAACCTACCACAAATTGTAAGTTTTTTTTCCTTGTTTGTTTTAAAGATTTTGTCTGATATTAGTAATATATCTCAACTTTATTAAAAAAATAGGTAATATTTGCTTGTTTTCGTTTTGGTCGTTTACATTTCAATCTTTTTTTTTTTCTTCTGCTTTAATGAATATATGGTTTAGCTCTTAAAATCCATCTAAAAGTATATATATTTTTTAACCTTTGTTACATTAAAAAGTTTTTTTTTCCTGTGAAGTAGTTTGAATATTTGAACAGAGGATAAAATTAATGTTCAAACATTCAAACTAGTTCACAGGATTGGACAGAATTGCAGAGTAAGTGTCAGTTTTGTTTTGGAATTCAGACAACACCCTTACTAGTAGAAAGTATAGGAAAATGTAAATAAGTGTATTTTCAGGGAGTATGACAGAATTTCTGTTTTATCTAGAAAATAGTACAACTAAATTTTTTGATGATGATTTTCAGTTATTTACTTCCAGAAAGACTCATAGCTATTAATACTTTTCTCAATGCTATCTTCAATAGGAAATACCATCCTCAATAGAAATTTCTGAATTTTTATAAGTTTAATTTAATTTTATGACAGTGTAAAGTTTTCTTATAATAAGCAAAGCTTTCAATAATATAAAATATCCTTATTTAAAAATGAATTTCTCTTTGATTTCTTTAATTTTTACCAGAAATGCCTCTTCAATATTTATTTGACTAACTTAAAGTCTTACTTTGGAGGTTGAACATACTAGTGCCTTTATTTTCTACTACATTTTAAATTTTGCCAAGATTTTTAAGCAAACCATTTTCTTAATTATTTGTAAGACCACATGTTATTTTTATAAACAGAACTATTCTTGAATGTTTTGTCTTAATTTTCTTAAATGAAACCCATCTGTTTAAATTTATAAGCAATGACTATGCTAAAGTAAACAATTATGGTAACAAATCTGAATCTGTGAGCATATAAACTATGACAAAGTCATCTCATTTAGCAGGGAAATTAAATGTATAGCAGTTGTGTCTTGAGTGTGTTAGTCACTCAGTTGTGTCTGACTCTTTATGATCCCATGGACTGTATGTAGCCTGCCAGGCTCCTCTGTCCATGGAATTCTCCAGGCATGAGTTCTGGAGTTGGTTGCTGTTCCTTTCTCCAGGGGATCTTCCTGACCCAGAGATCGAACTGTAGTCTCCCACATTGCAGGAGGATTCTTTACTGTCTGAGCCACAAATTACATTTTTAAGTTCCAGGGCAAGAGCAGAGACTGGAGATCATAATTCAGTATTTTCTCTTGCATATTACTGAAAAACATTACCTTGAATTTTTTCTCAAATTACAGCTGAACATATTCTTTTGTATAGATATTAGTCATAGCAGCTGTGAAGTCTTATTTAATGGGTGGACAAGGGAAGATCACATGCCATGGAAAAATGGCTAAGATAAAGTCACTACTTTATTTTCTGAGGGTGTGGTTGAGTGGATGAACAGACCTGTGGGTTTACTTTAGATGAAGCACAGCAGAGAAATGGAAGTTTATCTCTTTTGGAGTCTTTCAGAATTAGTCTAAAAGTCTAAATGGACTAAAATTGAGCTCAAGCTCATGGCTTGTTTTTCTTTCCTTTTGGACAGTTAATGGATATTAAAGCTGTGCCTTAGGACTTGGCCTTCTCCAGGAGAGAGGGGACACACAAGAGTTTAGGGAATGAAGGTTCCAGACCTCCCAGTTTCAACCAGAGGGCTGCTTCCAGGGCTCCGCCCTTTTCTGTTTCCTGACCAGCTTCTTTCAGCATCATCAGTGAGCAACCTGCTGATCCCTGAGCAGCACAGAGAAGGTACATAGGCTCAGGTATGTTTGACCACAGTTAATTAATAAAAATCAAGTAATCTGCCCAAATAATTGATATTTTATGGTATTTATGAACCTTTATTATTCCATTAAGCTCACAAATAACCTTATTAAAGTGTTGCTTTAATAAACTCCACCCTGACAGACCTCAAAAAAAAAAAAAAATCACGAGAGTCAGCTTCATTATAAGCAAACTACAGGCTTTGCATAAGTCCCTGGAGCAGGTGACAATTTTTAAGTGGCTTACTGATACTTTGCATTGATGTAGCACCATTCAAACCATGCCTCAAAGTGCTTTACAAAACATTAATTAATAATAGCTCATAATATCCCATGGAGGATGGTACATTTTGCAGCTATACTTTTAGAGAGGAAATTTCCAGGGGTTAAGAGGCTTCATAAAAGTCACACTTCAGAAGCAGTTGTGAAGCTATGAACTGAGTTAAGAATATGAAACTATCAGTTTCTACCACTATCAAACAGGACTCACTTCCTCTTACTGTGTTAATAACCAAACTAATTGGCATGTTGTTTTTCAAGTTTTTAAAACAAAAGCAGCCTAATTCAGAAGGTAAAAAAAATGTCAATGCTTCAGAAAGCCTTTTGAAATAAATCTGAAAATGGCTATGAATTTCTTGTTGTTCTTCTTGTTCAATTGCTAAGTCATGTCTGACTCTTCGTGACCCCATGGACTGCAGCACACCAGGCTTCTCTGTCCTCCACTGTCTCCCAGAGTTTGCTCAATTTCATGTCCACTGAGTTGGTGATGCCATCAAACCATTTCATCCTCTGTCACCTCTTCTCCTTTTGCCTACAATATTTCCCAGCATCAGGGTCTTTTCCAGTGAGTCACCTCTTCATATCTAGTGGTCAAAGTATTGTATATCTTCAACATCAGCATCAGTCCTTCCCATGAATATTCAGGGTTGATTTTCTTTAGGATTGACTGGTTTGATCTCCTTGCTGTCCAGCGGATTCTCAAGAGTCTTCCTCAGCACCACAATTTGAAGGCATCGGTTCTTTGGCTGTCGGCCTTCTTTATGGTCCAACTCTCACATCCGTATGTGATTACTGGAAAAGCCATAGCTTTGACTGTATGGACTTTGTTGGCATACTGGACTGTGTGGACTATATGGACTCTGCTTTTTAATACGCTGTTTAGGTTTGTCGTAGCTTTCCTTCCAAGGAGCAAGCATCTTTAATGCCATGGCTGCTGATACTGTCTACAGTGATTTTGGAGCCCAAGAAAAGTCTGTCACTGTTCCCACTTACCCCACTTCTGTTTGCCATGAAGCAATGGGAGTGGATGACATGATCTTAGTTTTTTTTGTTTTTTTGTTTTTTCTTTTTTAATGTTGAGTTTAAGCCAGCTTTTTCACTCTCTTCTTTCACCCTCATCAAGAGCCTCTTCAGTTCCTCTTCACTTTTGGCCATTAAAGTGGTATCATCTGCTTATCTGAGGTTGTTGATATTTCTCTCAGCAATCTTGCTTCAGGCTTGTGATTCATCCAACTTGGCATTTCTTGTGATGTACTCTGCATAGAAATTAAATAAACAGGGGGACAATATACAGCCTTATCATACTCCTTTCCCAATTTTGAACCAATCAGTATTTCCATGTCTGATTCTAACTGTTACTTCTAAACCCATACACAGGTTTTCAGGAGACGGATGAGGTGGTCTGGTACTTCCACCTCTTTAACAATGTTCCACAGTTTGTTGTGAGCCACACAGTCAAAGGTTTTTGGCATAGTCAATGAAGTAGATATTATTTTGGAATTCTTTTGCTTTCTCCGTGATCGGATGAATGTTGGCAATTTGATCTCTGGTTCCTCTGCCTTTTCTAAATCCAGCTTAAGTTCTCAGTTCATGTATTGAATCAGTTCACTGCTTAAGCTTAGCCTGAAGGATTTTGAGCATAACCTTGCTGGCAAAAATAGTTGAATTTTAACAATGAAGGCGTTTACTGTAAAAGACACCAACTACTTGAAAACTGTGTTGTTGGAAGAGGGAAAGGTTAAATTTGGCAATTTGGCATTGAATATTGATTTAAAAGTAACATTTAGAGATACCTAGTTGTAACTAAAGAGCGTGTACTGTATGTTGGTTAAGAGAATAGGCTTTGGAGTTGAATAGAATTGAGTTTAACCTTCAGTACTACTGTATAATTGCTGTGAGACTTGCAGAAATTACTGAGTCCATCTGATCTTCTGTTTCTTCATCTGTAAATATATAGGATTTGACTCTGTTAAAATGTTCCTAATCATATGCATAGACATACACATGAAGAAGAATGCCAGGTTCTTATCATAAATGTATTCCATTTCTCTGAGTAGTTTATCTGGAAAAATCAGTTGGAGATTTTTGCCTCTGTAAATTTAATGTTTAAAACTATGTAGCCCACAAAAATCATATAACATTAAATTTACTAAGAATATAAAATTGAAAAGTATTTACCTCTTAGCTGTTTCTAAGCTACCTAGTTAATCTCCAAAAGGAACCTCAAAATTTTGTAAGTGGGTTTCCAAATTTAGACGTGAATGTATTGACATTTTCTTTGTGCATTTGCTCATGCAACTAAAATTATGTCTAATACATATTGTCCAAAAATCCTCTCTTAATATATTAGAATTCATTTCATGTTAGTATACTTAGAGCTATTGTCTTTTGAGCTGCATATTATTTCTTTTTAATTCATTAAAAGTGTTAGTTGCTCAGTTGTGTCTGATTCTTTGTGATCCCATGGACTGTAGCCCCCACCAGGCTCCTCTGTCCATGAAATTCTCCAGGCAAGAATACTGGAGTGGGTAGCCATTCCCTTCTCCAGGGGATCTTTCTGACCCAGGGATTGAACCTGGTCTCCTTTATTGCAGGCAGAGTCTTTACCATCTGTGTCACCAGGGAAGCCTTTTGAATTCTTTAAAGGCGGATTCTTTACCAGCTGAGCCACAAGGGAAGCCCATTTTTGTATATAGTGAAGTGAAGTGAGTCGCTCAGTCGTGTCTGACTCTTCGCGACCCCGTGGACTGCAGTCTACCAGGCTCCTCCGTCCATGGGATTTTCCAGGCAAGGGTACTGGAATGGAGTGCCATTGAGGGTAGAATAAATACCTGTAGCACAATTGTTGTGTCAAACTATATGTATTTTTAATTTTAATAGATATTGCTTGCTTGTATTATAAATTTGACAGTCCCATCTGTATCTCCTTGTCACGCCAATAGTAAACACTATGACCTTTTAAAAAATTTTGTCAATGTTATAGGTATAAATGTTTTATTAATTAGAATGCATATAAAATATTAAAATTAAAAGACATGTAGATAACATAACCAGCCACAAAGAATAACTTCTGTTGATGCTAAATTTTGACTGATATTTTATATATAATCTTCAGTAATTTAAATATACCGGGCTTCCCATGTGGCTCAGCTGGTAAAGAATCTGCCTGCAATGCGGGAGACCTGCGTTTGATCCCTGGGTTGGGAAGATCCCATGGAGAAGGGAAAGGCTACCCACTCCAATATTCTGGCCTGGAGAATTTCATGGAGTGTATAGTCCATGGGGTCACAAAGAGTTGGACATGACTGAGCAACTTTCACTTTCTTTCACTTTCAATTTAAATATACCACCTGCCCAGTATTATATTGCATGTATTTGGGCCATATTGGTTTGTATTGTATAGGAAAATAAAATTCTCAAGAGTCATTCTAAAAATACCATCAATTTTTAAGTGGTATGTTTTTTTCTGAAGTTTTAAGTAGTGTTTTTATAATATCAAATTGTTTAAATTACCATTTCTCAAACACTAGCTTAAAATATATTATGGGGTTCCCAGGTGGTGCTTGTGGTAAAGAACCCACCTGGCAGTGCAGCTAGAGGTAAGAAAGGTGGATTTGATCCCTGGGTCAGGAAGATCCCCTGCAGGAGGACAGGGCAACCTCCTCCAGTATTCTTGCCTGGAGAATCTCATGGACCGAGGAGCCTGGCAGGCTGCAGTCCACAGGGTCACTCAGAGTTGGACATGACTGAATATTTTGTCAGGATACATGTTTGAGAAATTTGGTGCAAAATTTTTGAATACTTTATCTGTTGAAATGTTTTAGGAAAAAAAGTTTGGTTCTCATGATTTTGTATTTTCATTTGTAGTTGTCTGTTTGTTGAAAAACATTAAAAAAAATCTTACAATGCACTTGGAGCACAGCATATGTGTGTGTGTGTATGTTAAATGTGTGTAGTGAGTACTGTTTGTATTGTATTTTTGGCTTTCTAAATGAAATAGTAGAAAAGATTTCACTAATGTAACCTATGTTTTCATGAGAGAGCATTCTAATTTAACAGAGTTATTCTACTAACAGATAGGAGTTGACATTCATGAAATTGAAATTTGTTTGACTTGTGTACGAGATGAAAGTTTTAAGCCACTATTCCTATAATTCTTTGACCTTGTTTATGCCGATGTACAAAAGTAGTATTCTTTATAGCCAGGATGATTTCTGTAATTTAATTAGTCTCCTACTTCATTTTCCTTTTATTTTTTAAAAGTGAAATAGAGAGCTCAAATTTTTCTGTGTCTGTCTCTCTCTTGACAAAAGAAGCTTAATATGAGCATTCAGAGGTGAGGATGGTATACGTGGAGGGGATTGGTGGTAAAGCTCACAGGGGCCAGCATAAATATGATATTTTTCTAATTTGCTTACAACTTGTATTTTATTCCATATTATCTCCTGGCTTTAAATGGGCTTCCACTCACATCATTGCATAAATCTGTTGCTTCAGTATTATGTACCACATTTGTTGGGTGACATTTCCTACCCTTGCCACAGATAAGCCCTGTGCACGGTTTGACAAGGACTGGCATGTGTTGAGTTAAACGAGCAATTCACTGGGTAATTGAACTGATTTAATCAAAGTCAAAAGACCCAAAAGGGTATAGAGCTAACATTTTTCCTACTGAATAATTAAATCAAACACAATTGATTTTATTTAAAATACAAGTATGCCTTGGAGATATTGTGGGTTTGGTTTCAGACTACCTCAATAAAGCAAATATCACAATAAAACAAGTTTCACTCGAATCGTTTTGTTTCTTAGCACATATCAAAGTTGTATTTACACCATGTAGTTATCTTTTAACTGTGCAACAGTGTTATGTCTAAAAAAACCATGCACATACCTGAGTTTAAAAATGTCGTGTTGCTAAAAAATGCTAACCATCATCTGAGCCTTCAATGAGTTCTAACCCTTTTGCTGATGGAGGGTCTTGCTTGATGTTGATGACTTCTGGCTTTACTGATCAGGGTGGTAGTTGCTGAAGGTTGGGGTGGTTGTGGCAATTAAAAAAAAAAAAGACAGAGGTACAGCTTGCCACAGTGATTGACTCTTCCTTTCATGAATGATTTCATGAAATCATTTCAGGAAATGATTGCTCTTAACATACGCTGCCGTTTGATAGCATTTTAATCCGTAGTAGAACTGTTTTCAAAATTGAAGTCAACCCTCTCAAACCCTGAAGCTGCTTTGTCATCAATTTTATGAAATATTCTAAATCCTTTGTGTTATTCCAGTAATTAAGTTCACTGTCTTTGATGGTTGGGATTTGTGGTGCCCCTAAGTGCTGATAATGGAGCATGAAAGATCATTTATCACAGATCATTGTAGCAACTATAATATTGATAACAATGAAAAGGCTTGAAATATTGTGAGAATTACCAAAAATGTGACATAAAGACACAAAGTGAGCAAATGCTGTTGGGAATGGTACCAATAGACTTGCTTGACCTAGGGCTGCCACAGACTTTCATTTTCTTTTAAAAAAAAGTAAATCACAGTTATCTGTGAAACACAGTAATGTGGAACACGATAAAATGAGATATGCCTGTGCACTTGAAACCCAGTATGATATTTACCCTGTTTAGGCCAAACTTTGCACATTTCAATGAAGAACAAAACAAAATAACTGACTTTCTTAGATATTTGTCTTCAACTAGTTGCTCTGCACTAGTGTTCCAAGATTGTCTGTTGTGAGGATAAGGAGTGTTTGTTCTTCCCAGGCTGCTTCCCGCTTTGTCTAAGGGGAGTCTTATCCATATCAGAAAGTAGACACTACTTGAAGACAACCACTGTTTATCTGGGTTTTGAGTTCCCAAAGCCTGATATCCTAAGGAAAAGAGCTGAAGCTGCTATGGAGAGGAAAGAGGAGAGCCTACGGTTTCTTTCTTCCTCTGGTTCTGGGTCAAGGTTTAATTTAATGGGGGGTGGGTATGGGAAGGAGAAATCTGTGCAGTGCACTAGACTTTAGGTTCCAGGATCCTTCCACTTCCCCCACCCCCATACCTACAGGCAGTTCTCTGGGCAGTTTGGCAGAGAAATACTGAACATTACAGAAATTCCAGGGAACCTGTGATCCTGGACAGCAGACACAATTGCAGTAATGGGTTGACAGTGACCAGAGGGCCTCCCAGGTATTCAGTCACTTGCAGCATCTCTGGAAATGTTACCTTGAAGCTTGGCTTGCACCCCAGAGATACCGTTATAATCAGCCTGGGTGGGCAGACTCTATGTATGCAGGCAGATGTGTGTATACGTAAGTGTCGTTGCTGTACACACATGTATACTGAGGGCTTCCCTGAGAGCTCAGCTGGTAAAGGATCCGCCTGCAGTGCAGGAGACCCTGGTTCGATTCCTGAGTTGGGAAGATCCACTGGAGAAAGGGGTAGGCTACCCACTCCAGTATTCTTGGGCTTCCCTTGTGGCTCAGCTGGTAAAGAATCCGCCTGCAATGCGGGAGACCTCGGTTTGATCCCTGGGTTGGAAATATTCCCTGGAGAAGGAAAAGGCTACCTACTCCAGTATTCTGGCCTGGAGAATACCATGGACTGCATAGTCCATGGGGTCTCAAAGAGCCGGACACGACTGAGCAACTTTCACTTTCACTTTTCACTTACATATACATAAAGCTTCCCATGTGGCTAGAGAACTCACCTACTAATACAGGAGACGTAACAGACGTGGATTTGATCCCTGGGTCGGGAGGATCCCCTGGAGGGGCGACTCACTCCGGTATTCTTGCCTGGAGAATTCCATGGACAGGGGAGTCCTGGGGGGCTACAGTCCATGGGCTTGCAAAGAGTTGGGCATGACTGAAGTGACTTAGCACGCATGCACATACACATATATATTCAAGGTGAGTCTGATGATGGTCTTCACAACAGCTTTTCAGAAGGTATGTACTGTTGTTTTCTCTTTCAGAGTATCTCAAACTTTAGTGTACATTTTAAAACAAAGATTGATGGGCCCACCCCTGAGTTTCTGATTCAGATCTGTGGAAGGGCCTGGGAATTTGCTAGTGTAACAAGTTCCCAGGTACTTGCTGAGGCTATGAATTGGAGACCACACTTAAAGTGCTAGAATCAAAGAAACTCAGAGACTTGAAGGGAAATAAGGGCCTTTCTAAGTTCACACAGCTAGACAAGCTCAATCTTGAAATTGACATTCTAATTTTAAGTCCACTCTTTTGTTTTTGTTTTTTAATTGAGACTAATGTGTTAAACTTTGTAAATTACTTTTGCTCTATTATATCTCAAATGATGCTTGAAAGAACAGGGCTGATGGGGGATATTATTGTGTAATCATGGAGAAATTTAAGCTCAGATTAATTGAAGTGACTTCTGCATGTCCATATAACAAGGAAATAAAGAATAGAAATTAATTGAGATACTAATTTTCAAGTCCATGTTTTTCTAGTTTTCTAAGTTGTTCTAATCAGCCAAAATGAAATGACCTCATACTTTTAGGTACTTTTCTTTTTTATAACATACAACAGCTTTGTATTAACTACATTTGAACTGTATGGGGTGACATAGTATTAGAACTACTTACATGAAAAAAATGTGCATCAATATTTAAAATAAATCTTTTGGTCTTAATTTCAGATTCTGTACTATTAGAAAAAATTAAATTTTTCTAAATCTTCCTATAACATTCCCGGGAAATATGTTTATTTGGAAGATTTACAACTTCTAAAATACCTCATTTGTGATAAATTGATAGGAAGTATAAAGGTTGCCTAATTCATTTGGAACATAGAGTGTTTTTGAAACATCCATGGGTAGGTACAGATTGTTCTATTTGAAACTATATTTTCTTCTAAACATTCAAATCATACATTTCATATAGAAGAGATGTTTAAAGACCATCAGTTCAGGATCTAAGTTTTTACTTGGCGCTTTCCCCTTCTCTTTGGATTTGGCAGAACAAATAGTTATTCCTTTAAAAGACTGTTTCATCGCTATGCCTGCCTGAGGCTTCATCTTTCTACATACACTTTAAAATGCACATTTGTCCCTTTCAAGGGACTCTTATCTCTTTGCCAACATCTGCAGAACGCTTCAATGAAAGATATCCAATGGCTGTTGAGACTTCATCTGTTTACAGACTACCAGGAACTCAGCCAGACTGACAGCTGCTTCTTTAACAGCATCAAAGTAAGTCACACACACACACAATTATGAATCCAGAAAGGTGTTTAAATTTTGAGGACCCACAAGAAATATTTCTAGACATAAAGTTTAAGCCAGCTGTGCATGCTACACAATGTCTGTTTTAATATTTACAGCATAAATGAATAGATGTTACTTTGCCCCAAACAAAAATAACAATGTGGAAACAATAACACAGTCATTCAGAAAGTGTGTGACAAAGACCCCAACCAAAGGCCTGAAACACTGTAAGCAAAGCCTTTGGCGAGGAAGGTAGCCAAAAGCTTTAACAGGATAGAAATGCAAATGTATTTAATTTGAACGAGATGGGGGTCATTTTTAATGTTGAATTCTTGTTAATATTCTCAACTGCAAAGAAACAGTTGGATTTTAAGACTTACCTATGCCTCTGCTTTAAGATCAGTTCTGTCTGGAGCTTAAGTAATCCTTTCTGACCATGAACACCTGGTAGCTTGAACACTAGCAAATTTAGAATAGTATTCTGTCTACAGTGAGGGGGATGGGTGGGGGAAGCGTTGCCCTGACAGTTGTGATGATGAAATAGGCTAGCCCCTAGCCCAGCCGTCTGCACTGAGCCCGTGAGCTTGTAGGATACTGTCCCACCTAAGACCCCTTCCCTACACCTCCCGCCGACTGTGTCCATGAGGCTTCCATGCTAATACCAGGTATTTTCTTACTGTCTTGTTTTCTGTGACGTGTAGACTCACTTATCCCTCTAACTCCTTGTGGTCATTTCGTCACCTCCCCATCGGATTTATCAGCTTCTTAGGCACCAGACCTAATCTTGTATCCTTTGCACTGTGCCGAACCTAGGAGAGTCTAGGCATGCAATAATCAACCAACAAGTGGGTGAAACAACATCCGATCTTATTACAGTGGTCTGAAAATTTCCTGTGGCTTGAAAGAGTCAGCTCACTGGTAGAAAGGTCTGGATTCTGTGAGAATCTGGTTTAACTGTCTCCATATTTTTTAAACAATGTCTGGAATAAAATTTTAAGGTGGAATTACTGAATCTTGGCAACAGGCAACTTTTACTTGCTGCAGATAGAATGCCTTTGTTTCAATTGTTCCACCATAGAAGAACCTGGATTAGTAATGAGGAAAATTGTTCATATAAAACGTTTTAAACTTTCAAAAATATTCTATTTAAAATTGGTTAGCTTCAGAATTGTTCACTGATTGGAACATTCATATGAGCTAACAAAGTTTGTGGGAATTTCTTAATTTAATCAGAATAAGCAACTCAATCAACGGCCACAAATAAAAACTATTAATGAGCCTATCAATAAATTACCCTAATTGGCTACTTATCTGGAGGGTGAGATTTAAAAAAAAATCATTTAAGAACAATAGATATGATTTATAAAATCACTAGAGCTGACAGATTCTGAGGCTTATCCTTAACTCCTCCTTTTAGGCAAAGTTGTGTTTATTTTGCTATCATTATTGTTCAAAACATCTTCCTTTCTAAAACCCTGAAAACTAATTTTTTAATTTATTTAATTCTCCCTCCCCTGCCTCCTTCCCATCTTTCCTCTCTACTTTCCTTCTTTCCTTCCTTAATATCCTGTAGCCTGAACAGTAAGATGAAAGTGAAAAGGAGAGTGAAAAACACAACATTCAGAAACACAACATTAAAACACAGCATTCAGAAAACTAAGATCATGGCATCTGGTCCCATCACTTCATGGCAGATAGACAGGGAAACAGTGGAAACAGTGAGAGACTTTATTTTTGGGGGCTCTAAAAAATGCAGATGGTGACTGCAGCCATGAAATTAAAAGATGCTTGCTCCTTGGAAGAAAAGTTATGACCAACCTAGATAGCATATTAAAAAGCAGAGACATTACTTTGCCAACAAAGGTCTGACTATTCAAAGGTACGGTTTTTCCAGTAGTCATATATGGATGTGAGAGTTGGACTATAAAGAAAGCTGAGCACTGAAGAATTGATGCTTTTGAACTGTGGTGCTGGAGAAGACTCTTGAGAGTCCCTTGGACTGCAAAAAGATCTAACCAGTCCATCCTAAAGGAAAATCAGTCTTGAATATTCATTGGAAGGACTGAAGCTGAAGCTGAAACTCCAATACATTGGCCACCTGATGTGAAGAACTGACTCATTGGGAAAGACCCTGATGTTGGCAAAGATTGAAGGCGGGAGGAGAAAGAGATGACAGAGGATGAGATGGTTGGATGGCATCACTGACTCAATGGACATGAGTTTGAGAAAACTCCAGGAGTTTGTGATGGATAGGGAGGCCTGGTGTGCTGCAGTCCATGGGTTCGCAAAGAGTTGGACTTGACTGAGTGACTGAACTGAACTGAACTGAATAATACTCCACATGTTAATGAGGTGCTAGAGTGAGAAAAGAAAAGAATGGCCCTAACTGTTGTGGAAAAGTTGGTCTGGCTCACCAGAGCCAATGAATAAGTGGCTGATTCATTTCTCTCTCCCGCCCTCCCTTCCTCAAATTAACCCTCTGTCCAGGAAAAGAGAACTATTTCTTTATTCATCCTTAGCTCTTACAATACTAGGACCAACTCTGTTATTTGTTAAGTTTGTTTGAGGACATTTTAAGGGGAGGGACGACACAGGTGTTGCTCACAATTATGTACTTAGCAGTCTGGAATCAGGAAATTAGCCAAGTGTTTCTGGGAAGAGTCCCAATTCTCCTTACAGGATTCCTTTCCTTCAGTCATCTCAAAGTGTGGTCCTTAAAAGAAAGTGTGGTCTCTAAACCAGCAGCAGCATCACCATCTAGGACTTTGCTGGAAATAAAAATGTGGGGGCCCTAATCCAGAAGTCCTGATTCAGAAAGTCTGGGAAAGGAACCCAGGAGTGTGTGTTTTCACAAGTATTTCAAGTGGGGCCTTCTAGAACTAGCACTTAAAAAAGATGTACTTTTCATTATAGGAGACTGGAATGCAAAAGTACAAATTCAAGAGATACCTGTAATAACAAGTAAATTTGGGCGTTGAGTACAAAATGAAGCAGGGCAAAGGCTAACAGAGTTTTGCCAAGAGAACACACTGGTCATAGCAAATACCCTTTTCCAGCAACACAAGAGAAGACTCTACACATGGACATCACCAGATGGTCGACACTGAAATCAGATTGATTATATTTTTTGCAGCCAAAGATGGAGAAGCTCCATACAGTCAGCAAAAGCAAGACCGGGAGCTGACTGTGGCTCAGATAATGAACTCCTTATTGCCAAATTCAGACTTAAATTGAAAAAAAAAAATAGAGAAAACCACTAGGCCATTCAGGTATGAACTAAATCAAATCCCGTATGATTATACAGTGGAAGTGACTAGTAGATTCAAGGGATTGGATCTCATAGATAGAGTGCCTGAAGAACTATGGACAGAGATTTGTGACATTGTTCAGGAGGCAGTGATCAATACTATCCCTAAGAAAAAGAATGCAAAAAGGCAAAATGATTGTCTGAGGTGATCTTACAAATAGCTGAGCAAAGAAGAGAAGCTAAAGGCAAAGGAGAAAAGGAAAGATATATCTGTTTGAATGCGGAGTTCCCAAGAATAGCTAGGAGAGATGAGAAAGTCTTCCTCAGTGATCAGTGCAAATAAATAGAGGAAAGCGATAGATGGGAAAGACTAGAGATCTCTTCAAGAAAATTAGAGATACCAAGGAATGTTTCATGCAAAGATGGGCACAATAAAAGATAGAAATGGTATGGACCTACGAGAAGCAGACGATATTAAGAAGAAGTGGCAAGAATACACAGAAGAACTATCTTCATGTGTATGAAGAACTATCTTCAAAAAAATCTTCCTGACCCAGATAATCACGATGGTGTGATTACTCACCTAGAGCCAGACATCCTGGAATGTGAAGTCAAGTGAGCCTTAGGTAGCATCATTATAAACAAAGCTAGTGGAGGTGATGGAATTCCAGTTGAGTTATTTCAAATCCTAAAAGATGATGCTGTGAAAGTGCTGCACTCAGTATGCCAGCAAATTTGGAAAACTCAGCAGTGGCCACAGGACTGGAAAAGGTCAGTTATCATTTCAATCCCAAAGAAAGGCAGTGCCAAAGAATGTTCAAATTCCCACACAATTGCACTCATCTGAATGCTCAAAATTCTCCAAGTCAGGCTTCAACAATACATGAACCATGAACTTTCAGATGTTCAAGCTGGGTTTAGAAAAGGCAGAGGAACCAGAGATCAAATAGCCAACATCCTTTGGATCATCAAGAAAGCAAGAGGCTTCCAGAAAACATCTGCTTCTGTTTTATTGACTTTGCAAAGCCTTTGACTATGTGGATCACAGCAAACTATGGAAAATACTTCAAGAGATGGGAATGCCAGACCACCTGACCTGCCTCTTGAGAAATCTCTATGCACGTCAAGAAGCAACAGCTAGAACTGGACATGGAGCAACAGACTGGTTCCAAATCAGGAAAGGAGTACATCAAGCCTGTATATTGTCACCCTGCTTATTTAACTTATATGCAGAGCACATCATGTGAAATGTCAGGTTGGATGAAGCACAAGCTGGAATCAAGATTGTTGTGAGAAATATCAATAACCTTAAATAAGCAGATGACATCACCCTTATGGCAGAAAGTGAAGAAGAACTAAAAAGCCTCTTGTTGAAAGTGAAAGAGGAGAGTGAAAAAGTTGGCTTAAAACTCAATTTTGGGGGGCTCCAAAATCACTACGGGTGGTGACTGCAGCCATGGAATTAAAAGATGCTTGCATCTTGGAAGGAAACATATGACCAAACTAGAGAGCATACTATTGCCAGCAAAGGTCCGTCTAGTCAAAGCTATGGTTTTTCCAGTGGTCATGTATGGATGTGAAAGCTGGACTATAAAGGAAGCTGAACACTGAAGAATTGATGGTTTTGGACTGTGGTGTTGCAGAAGACACTCGAGAGTCCCTTGGACTGCAAGGAGATCCAACCAGTCAATCCTAAAGGAAATCAGTCCTGAATATTCATTGGAAGGACTGATGCTGAAGCTGAAACTCCAGTACATTGGCCACCAGTGCGAAGAACTGACTCATTTGAAAAGACCCTGATGCTGGGAAAGATTGAAGGCAGGAGGAAAAGGGGACAACAGAAGATGAGATGGTTGTTTGGCATCACTGACTCGATGAACATGAATTTGAGCAAGCTCTGGGAGTTGGTGAAGGACAGGGATGTCTGGCATGCTGTAGTCTATGGGGTCTCCAAGAGTTGGACACAACTGAGCAAATTAACTGAACTCAAATGAGGCTAAATGCATGTCCAGTTTTTAGCACCTGGTTATTTCTTTTGGCAAAATAAAGAAACTCGAAGACCTTATTCTAAGTTTTCTAGTATTTTTCTCAATAAAAAAAAAAAAAAAAGCAAAGTATGATGAAAAGGTGATAAGCATCGCTGACCAGAGAGGAGATCTAAATAATGCAATTTTGGCAATTCAGTTCAGATTCTATTAATATTCTGTCACATAAGATACTTATAGATGACTCTGTTCATTTCTTATCAAGACTAACATAAGATATCCTATTAATTAGAGTCTGACAGCAGTAAACATTTATTAAAGAGCATAAAACAATAAAAGAATGTGTGCTTCTATAACGCTATCTCTGGATTCTAGTGGAAAAGTTTGAGGAAAGATGATAGATGATAGAAATTTTTCTAAACCTCAGGTAAATATTGCTAGAGGGGAAGTATATACAAACATTCCAAATTGTGTTGAAATATGAACACAGTTTCTTTTTTTCCCTCAGTATTTCCATGGCCATTTCTCTAAATCCCCTTTCTGTCATGGAATGCTCTTTGATTTTCAGACGTGTATTATGCAAAGCCAGGAATAGAGGCTTTCAGAAATTGTTCATTCTCACAAACTAACTTCAAAGTTCTTAACATATGGTTGTTGTTGATTGAATTTATCTTGCGAAACAAGAAACTAAGATAAGAGTTGATTCAGCAAAGAATACTATGAAGTATCACTTTATAGAAAGCCATTAGCTAGGACTCTAAAGTATGAAGTAGCATGAGAAATGCAAATAACAACAATGTAATTAAGCTGTCAAATGTGATAGAGAAATTTATGTGAAAATGCATGTAGCCCCAGTATTCTCTACTTCTTTTTCCTCTGGTTTTTAAGGCAACATCAAAACAGTTACTTCTGAGAATATTTATAGCCTGTCATGAAAAAGGACTGAAGAGGATATAGCAATGTATCCCTGAAGGAAAATGTTAGTTTCAAAGCACCATTGATGTAAATATTGCCTCTTTTCTAATTTTGTGAAACGGGTTGCTATGCTGATAAGTTTATTTGTGTTAGAAACATGGCATTAGAAACATGAGCAAATTTTTGTAATAGAAATATAAATGTGGTTTCATCTTTAATATAGGCAACATAAATCTTAACACAAGATTGCTTTTTATGTGGTGAAATATGAAATAGTACAATAACAACAAAAAGATGTTTAAAAGGAATTTTGATATGGTTGTGGGGAGACAGTGTTGAGAGAAGAGAGATTCTTGTAGAGAAATGTTGCTGTTTCTGCTAAGCTGTGCGAAAAATTGGAACATGTTCAAATTTTTATTGTTGCAGACATACAAAGCATTCTAACAAACACACCCAGAATGTCTTCTCATTGGTTTTCTTTTGGCTTTATATATACACAGAGATTATTTTCTATATGAAGTGGAAAAATGTCCCTGCAAAGAAACAATGAAAATGTCCATTATATTCTTCACAACTGAACTAATATAACATGAAATATGATATTCTAAACAGAGGGACTTATGCCTCACTAATGGGAGTTAACTATTATTAACAAAGATGAAAGAGGCAGTTTGCATAATAATGGATGTAGGAGAGAGGAAACAGATGGGTGTATCTGACTATGTTATTTATTTAAAAAATAGAAAATACATTTTTTTGGTTGGGCCTAAGGGAATTTCACTTTAGCAAACCAATTGTTTTTATGGAATGAATGCAATATCTGTAATTTCCATGTGTTCACTAACAAAAACTCTAAATAATAGCAATTTTATAAGGTTATTATGAAGAATAGATACAATATTATATGTATGACATATGTGATATGATTTCATATAATATATAAAAGTGCACACAGAAAGCACAATTAACTCCAAACTTTAGAAGAAAATATTTCTCAGTATTCCTGGGTCTATGAAATGCCCTTAATGCAACAGCATGGCCAGTTGCAATAACAGAGAGCCTTGTTGTAGTTCTGTATATTACATGCCAGAGTACATTATTCATTGATCCTGTTTAGGTGATCAATGATTCTGTGTAGTTTTCAGAAGTAATAGTATATATTTATTTTGATATCAAAAATTGATGTTTTTAAAAAAAAGAAAGGGAGAAAGAAAGTAAGAAGGAAGGGAATGGAGAGATGGGGGAGGGAAGGAAGGAAGAAGAGAGTTCATTACTCCAACATGATAAAAACAAAGACAAAAACACATGGATAATCTCCAGAATTCATTAGAAGGACTGATGCTGAAGTTGAAACTCCAATACTTTGGCACCTGATGCAAAGAACTGACTCACTGGAAAAGACCCTGATGCTGGGAAAGATTGAAGGCGGGAGGAGAAGGGGACAACAGAGGATGAGATGGTTGGATGACATTACTAACACTATGGACATGAGTTTGAGCAAGCTCCGGGAGTTGGTGATGGACAGGGAGGCCTGGCGTTCTGCAGTCCATGGGGTCGCAGAGTTGGACAGGACTGAGAGACTGACTCCATTCTGGGCTTCCCTGGTGATTCAGACAGTAAAGAATCTGTCTACAGTGCAGGAGACCTGGGTTCAATCATTGTGGTGGGAAGATCCCCTGGAGTAGGAAATGGCAACCCACTCCAGTATTCTAGCCTGGAGAATTCCATGGACAGAGGAGCCTGGTGGGCTATATCCGTGGGTTCAAAGAATCAGACAGGGCTGAGCAACTAACAGTTTACTTTCACTTTCCACCTCCATTGCTTGATAATTCTGCCTTTAAAAAATCAGTATGATCGGCTTAAAACAACACATTTGTTCACAAGTGATTTTGCGAAAGCAATTTCTTGTGGCTCCAACTAGGATATGTTTTATTTCTCTTAGGGAAGTTGTCACTGAACATTGGTTCCTTTATAAAGGGAAGGAGGAAAGAATCTTTCCGGTATGTTTTCCTACATTTTTCATGCATTTCATGTAGACTTTATCAACACCTTGTTAGCTGTTTTGTGAGGATTGTAAACCGGGATAAAGGGCTGAGATCTGAACAGATAACCTCCAGCCCATGAAGTAAATTCACGTCTTACCCATCCACCCGGAGCTGTCAGAAGACTGAGTCCCCTCTCCGCAGGAGGAAGTGAAGGAGGAGCTTGTGTCTTGTTTTTTAGTATAATTTATTCTTTTGTGGCTGCACGGGGTCTTCCCGGCTGTGAACTCGCTTTCCCTAGTTGCACCGGCCGGGGCTCTCCCCAGTTGCAGCGCGCAGGCTCCTCGGGTTGCGGAGCACAGGCTCCCTCCTGGATGCAGCGGCTTCAGTGGCCGGAGCTCACGGGCTCAGGGGTGGCGGCTCCCTGGGCTCCAGAACACAGGCTCGGGAGCTCTGGTCCACGGGCTTAGCTGCTCCTTGGCATGTGGGATCCTCCCGACCCAGGGATCGAACCTGTGTCTCCTGCATTGACAGATGGATTCTTTCCCGCTGAGTCACCAGGGGAGCCATGATCTTCTGAATAAAGTGTGCCCTGCATATGTGTTCACCCTTCCTACTAGGCACACATGCACAGAGAGATTATGCTAATATACTCATTCAAAGAGTCTTATAGTAACTTTCATAATATTTATGTGATTCAGTGGCTCAGGACTGTAAATGAACAGCAGAGTTACTTTGAGGCTTTCCTAGCATTCTGGATTCACTTTAGTTGCTATACATGTATTTTTAATATCTGAACAGAGACAGCCAAAACCTTTTCTTAACTGCTGATTTGAACAGTTTTTGTTAATTTAGGTCTGCATGTTCTGAAAAGTCTCTTAAATTGAAATTTTGATATACTTTTTATAAAGAATACTACTTTTCAGAGTGACATAAAATCAGTAAGAACCAGATAATGAGCCTTCAGTAATTACTGTATTTTGTAGAGGTTTTTTTTGAAATATTTATTGAGTGATCAATATCCCATCTCTGACTGTTATGGTATTATTATGACCCTAAAACTAGTAATACGATTGACATGAATTCCACACAGACAAAAAATAGTAACAGGAGTCTTAGAACTTTCAGACAGTGTATTTGACATTTTAGGGAGAAAATGCTTAGTTGACTTAGAAAAAGTCAATCCAATTTCTTTGCTCTCTGTTCATTTTGTTTGTCTTCTAAGTGAGTCAAGATCAATAGGATCAGCATGTTCATCTAAATCAGATCCGAGATATTGACCTGAAAATAGATAATTCCATTATCCTCATGGGCATGGTTTTACTATTTGTGTCATTGGTACTTACCAAGACTTCTTGTAATTTCTACTGAAATTTTCTGACAACTTGTGTTCAACTCAACAAGGGTTTCTTCAGTTCCTCCAATGGTGCCTGGATGGATTAAGTGGGAATGGGTGGTGATAAAACTAGCGTTGTTGAGTAACGTGAAGGAGAGGGTTACCAGAGAAACGCCAGAACTGCCCCAGAGCTATGCGGACAGCACTTTCTGCAGCAGACAAGATCAGATGGCTCTCTTTGTTTGGGGTCCATAAGCAGTTTTCAAAACAGTGGGATGTAGTTCTCAGCTCTTCAGTTTTTCCAGGCCTTCAAACTCTCCACCAAGATGGGAGGTAACAGTCTTTGTGCTCTTTCTGAAAATGTGAGAATCTTTTGAAGCCGAGTTTCTTCTAGTTAGTGCAAATGGCAAGAAAGAGAATTTAGTCAAACTATTTGCAGAAGGCTATGTAAAGAATTACATGCAGGATTGATTTACTAGTTCTGGGGACATTAGGAGAACTATTAGAAGATTATAGAGAAATAGCTGAAGTTAGCTTGAGAGGAAGTAAGCAATAACCCATTGGGCAAATCACACAATTCTAAAAAGAACTTTTGTGTCACAAGAGAAAGCTTTTTTTTTTTTAAAGCTCATTTGTGTTTCCATTCTGGAAAACCATTTTGATTTTGGCATTTAAAAAAACAAGTTTCAAGCAAATCTATTTATATCAAGGTATTACTTATGGGCAACAACAGCAAAATGTGTCTTCTTGAATTTATTTTAAGTTCCTATATCCATGTGGCTTATTTTGGCAACATCCAAGTCACAATCTTTACTCATACCAGTTTCAAAATTATGAAAGTGGTAGATGTACCCCTCTTTGCATTTCTCAACATCACCTCTATTGTGTATTAATCATTAGTTCTCCTTTTGCATGTGTGTTAGAATTTTTTAAACTATAGATTTGGATATAGTATGTTACTGCCTTTTTCCCCTTCATGGATCAAATAATTATTATCATTTGTATAATCTGAGTGGTATTTCTAAGGATATGTAGCTGACTCCAAAATGGCATAAAGCTAAATTTCAAGAATACCAAATTTTTCTGTACTTTAAATTCACCATTATTGTTCTAATCTCAAATTTTAAATATACTGTACTTTTTTTTCCCCATAAATATTTTTCTGAGACTAGGTAAGAAAACTTTCTGTGATTGATTACTTGACAACTATTTACTTGGTTTGATGTAGCCTTGGTGTAATTCTAATATACTTCTATGAAACTAGGATTGTAAAAGTATTTATCTGACCCGAGTTACTGTGAGAATTAGTCAAATAATTTATGCAGAGTGCATCTGCAAAATGTATTTGGTATGTTATCAGGAATCTGGCCTTTACTAGCATATGTATTAGGGCTTCCCAGGTTGCTCAGTGGTAAAGAATTCACCTGCCCATGCAGGAGCCACAGGAGATGTGGGTTCAGTCTCTGGGTCAGGAAGATCCCCTGGAGGAGGAAATGGCAGCCCACTCCAGTATCCTTACCTTGAAAATGCCATGGACAGAGGAGGCCTGGCAGGCTATGGTCCATGGAGTTGCAAAGAATTGGACACGATTTAATGACTGAACACACACATAGCATTTGTATTGCACTTTATATGTTTATAAACTTGCTCATACATATTTTTGATCTTCTTAATAGCTTTATGAAGTGATTAAGATTTAATATACCTATCCTGGGGCTTCCCTTGTGACTCAGTTGGTAAAGAATCCACCTGCAATGTGGGAGACCTAGGTTCGATCGCTGGGTTGGGAAGATCCCCTGGAGAAGGGAATGGCTATCCATTCCAGTATTCTGGCCTGGAGAATGCCATGGACTGTATAATCCTTGGGGTGGCAAAGAGTCAGACATGACTGAGCGACTTTCACTTTCACTTTTCATACCTATCCTGATCTGATAGTATAAGAACTTTTAAATTTCTTTATTTCTAGGGAATATGAGTAATCTTATAAAAATACATTCAATAAAACAAGACTCAAAGCAACATAACATAATTTTCAAGGTTACATATTAATTAGTAAGACACTTAGGGCCAGGCCTTAGATGTCTTGAGTTTCAGTCTAATTTTTATTCCATCTTGATGCCTTCTAGATGAATGAGTCTCAATGGATGTAGCTGTGTTTTATCCTAAAACATTAAGAGAAATTATATAACAACAATTGAATTTTTATAAAAAATTGTGACAAAAATTCTTACTTTGGAGAATTCCCTGGTGATCCAGTGCTTAGGACTCCATACTGCATTGCCAGGGGCCCAGGTTCAATCCCTTGTCAGGGAACTAAGATCCTGCAAACCACACACCACCACCACCAAAAAAAAAAAAAAAAGGATAAAAAATTCTCATTTTCATCCTTTGATCCCAGTAAGTATTTGAAAAATATTTTTGTACCAAGTGTCCTTAATTGAGCATTAATGGTTATCTTTTAGTTGAAGGAGATAAAAAAAACATAAGACTTTCTTGATTTGCTATATGTTAGTCAAAATCATACTCCTAGTTTATCTATAACATTATTTTCCTGGAAATTTTTAATGTATTCAGTTAAAGGAACTCTGTTCTTCCCAATATGAAGATAATTTTCAGTGACAAACTGGATCTTAATACTTTTTTCTGAATTCTTAGGGAGCATACACCTTATAGCACATAGGCAACGATTTGGTGGTAGTGTCTTATGACGCTGAAAGATTAATGTAAAGTCCACAAAACAGAGTCTTTTAATCTCTTGGTTGATTGCAGGGCAGAGGTTTACTTCCATTCACTGCCACTTCTTCCTCATAACATATCAATAGAAGTTCAGCAGATCACTAATTAGAACACGGCCAGTAATACAGTAAGTTAATTAGTTACCTGTTTTGCTGGCTACTCTTCTTGGCAGCAGATATAGCACCAGGGGCATATGAAATAGAAAATGGCAAAGATATGGACAAAACAGGGCTCTGTCACAGTTTAAAATAGACCTCTCACTCTCGGCAGAAATGTCCTCAAACGTATCAAACATAACGATGCCTGGCACATGACAGAGGAGTCATGAAAATGTAGATTATAAAGTGCTTTATGAGTGTCCTAAAGGGATTTCAGTAATTCTAAGTAAGCAGTATCTATGGTGGACAAGTAGAAAATGCGTTCATTCATTTTCTTTTGGTCCATTTCAACCCATTCTGTCGTTTTTCTGCCCTTGGGCAGACTCAATACCTCTGTGTGTGTTTGTGTGTGCGTGTGTAGGAATTCGCTCACAGATAATCAACCTTTCTCTGATTATGAGTGGTTCTATAAGAATTTCCCAGTTTAGTACTTATCATCTATTATCAGGGTGAGGATAAACTGCTTACTTCATTGAAGTTGAATCTTCCTCCCTCTCTCTGCTGCTGCTTTGGGCTGGAAGACTGCCATGGGAAAAGGCAGCACAGTGCATTTCCTAGCATGCTCCCATCAACGATTCCATTGCCCCCTCCCGTGGCCGTAGACTGCCCAAGACTCCTCCAGGATCCCAAATGAGGCGAGGCAGGGCATGGGCTCCTTGAACTTGAATTGATCTTCCATTGATGGGTTTTCCCTGGTTATGGCAAGTATGGACTCTTTTTCTTTTCCTTCTACCCCTTCAAAAAAAAGAAAAAAACAAAAAAACACCTTTGCTGGAGATCTCATATCTGCAATTTCTTGACAGTTACTTGCAATGGGTTTCTTTATCTGATCTCTTAAATGTCCCTCATTCTTGGGACATCTGCTAGGACTTCTCCAGTGTTTCTCTTCTGAGCTGTGTTGTCCCCACAAGCCATCTCTCTTGAGTACGATGGAAGGTGAGGCCAGATTAGCACATTCTCTCTCTTTTTGGCCCTTACGTTTTCATGGCTTATGCAAAATCATGTAGCTTTTGCTCCTGTAAATTCAGGAGGAATAAAAACTTTCCTTTTCATTAGTCAGCTGTGAAAGAAGCTGGCTTGTGGCAATCATCTCTTTTGCAAAATCTCTGTTATCAGGTGTTTCCTTTTTTTATCTTAGCAGTGTAAAATGAACAGAAGAAAAGATCATTTCTCATGCATATGTTTGAAGGAACTAATGCTTTGTATATTAGGAAGGAAAATAGAAGTGCTTCCTAGTATGAAACTTCATTATTAGGTTTCTCTGAAAAATGAAATGTTCCCTACCGGAGGTGAAACGGGGGTGTTATGGTTCCCTTCACAATTATATAATCCCTCATGTTACAGACCTTCAGTCCCAAAGAGTAAGACGTGTCAACTGTCTTTCATTGAGTGTTCCCAGTAGCATTGTCTGCGTCCGTTCACGTCACTGCTCACAGGAAGAAAAGGTCATTCTGTCAATGAGACCTGGTATCTGTGAACTCCAAATGTGGAATGTGTTGTGCTTTAGGGCATATCGACCAGGGTTGCAATTAGGCTGAATTTGGATAGATGGGATGGTGTGCAGGGCAGGAAAAGAATATTCAACAGATATCATTTAAGTAAACATTGAATATAGAACAGACTTTTGGACTCTGGATGGGATGATCTGAGAGAATAGCATTGAAACATGTATATTGTCAAGTGTGAAACAGATTACCAGCCCAGATTGGATGCATGAGACAAGTGCTCGGGCCTGGTGCACTGGGAAGACCCAGAGGGATGGGGTGGGGAGGGAGGTGGGAGGGGGGTTCAGGATGGGGAACACATGTAAATCCATGGCTGATTCATGTCAATGTATGGCAAAAACCACTACAATATTGTTAAGTAATTAGCTTCCAACTAATAAAAATAAATGAAAAAAAAGAAAATGGGAATATTTTTGTATTTTGCTATCTGGAAATATTCTCTTAAGCAAAGTTTGGTGAGTTCTTTGATTTTTGTGTTAAAAGATTAATAACAGGTTAATGGATCTTGACATTTTTCTCCCCAGAGGATGTTGATGTAGTAGATAATAAGAGGTCTGAAGGAGGATGTATAGCATGACCAGTAACAGGGCTAGGACCACCTGGTAGGTCTGGGTCTGAATTCTGGCCCAACCACTTGCAAACCAAGTGAGACACTAAAGCTGCTTGCTCTAAGAGAAGTGGGATAAGACTGATTCATTAGGTTGTGATGAAAATGAATTAGAAGAAATGAACCATTCTTGGGGTAGTGTAAGCATTTTGGGGGAGGGCACACCTTATCGATATTTATTTTTATCAGAGGACAATTGCTTTACAATGCTGTTTTAGTTTCTGTTGCATAGCAGTGAATCCATTATATGTGGATATATACTTCTGCCCTCTTGGACCCCCTCCCATCCTCCCCATCCCACCCATCTAGGGTACCACAGAGCTGGGCTGAGCTCCTTGTTCCGTATAGTGGCTTCGCACTGGCTATCTGTTTTACACGTGGTAGCATATGTGGTGGTTGGTAGCTGTCATCGTTATTTTAAATGTTCACCAAGTATAAGATTCTGAGTTAATATCTGTTCTGTCAATCTGTGTATCTGTCTGTGTATCTATATATGTATCTATCTGTCGATCGATCACTTCAGTTCAGTTCAGTTGCTCAGTTGTGTCTGACTCTCCACAGCACGTCAGGCCTCCCTGTCCATCACCAACTCCCGGAGTCCACCCAAAGCCATGTCCATCGAGTCGGTGATGCCATCCAACCATCTCACTGCTGTCATCCCCTTCTCCTCCTGCCCTCAATATTTCCCAGCATCAGGGTCTTTTCCAATGAGTCAGCTCTTCGCGTCAGGTGGCCTAAGTATTGGAGATTCAGCTTGAACATCAGTCCTTCCAGTGAACACCCAGGACTGATCTCCATCTATATCATCTATTTCCAGTATTAAGAATAATTAATATTCAACTCCAAAGGTATAAATATCTAGAGACTAGAGGTCAGAGAGTGGTTGTCTGTAGAACTGCATTTGTGTAATCTCCAGCAGCAAGGCTAAGAAACGCTTAAAGAATATTGAAAAATAGTTTAAATAGTTATGATTTTAGGGGGAGAAAATAACAAAAAGAACAGTTATATGAAGAGCTGTAAAGCCTTGAAAACTGTATATTTAGCAAGCAAATTGACGTAAAAATTTAAAATAAAATTCCCTCATGTACTAGTGTCAGCTTGAGACTTTGCTTTTCCTTATGCTTTGAACATTTCAGTTATCAGAAGTATCTGGTCATTAATCACATTCCTGCTCCATGGACTGAAGACAAATCTAAGATTTTACTGAAAACCTGACATTATTTTTTGGCTAATTCTGATTAGACTTCATATACATTTCTTTCCATTGTGCAAAGATCTTTAAGCTCAAGTAATATGTATTTAAGAAAAATATGTTAATGTACTTTAAAAATAATAGCTATATTTTCTAGTGTCAGACATTAAACACAAAACCCAATGATCATGGTCCATTTACGAATATCCATGTGGATCCTGGCGTCTTTAACCATGCATTCTCATGGTTTATATGCATAATTCAGTACAGTTCCTTTCAGTTGCCCAGTCGTGTCCTACTCTGCAACGCTGTGGACTGCAGCACGTCAGGCTTCCCTGCCCATCACCAACTCATGGCGCTTACTCAAACTCGTGTCCATTGAGTCGGTGATGCCATCCAACCATCTCATTCTCTGTCGTCCCCTTCTCCTCCTGCCTTCAATCTTTTCCAGGGTCTTTTTCAATGAATCAGTTCTGCGCATCAGATGGCCAGTATATTGGAGTTTCAGCTTCAGCATCAGTCCTTCCAATGAATATTCAGGACTGATTTAATTTAGGATGGACTGGTTGGATCTCCTTGCAGTCCAATGGACTCTCGAGTCTTATCCAACACTACAGATCAAAAGCATCAATTTTTTGATGCTCAGCTTTCTTTATAGTCCCAACTGTCACACCATGTATGACTACTGGAAAAACCATAGCTTTGACTAGCCAGACCTTTGTTGGCAGAGTGATGTCTCTGCTTTTTAATGCTGTCATAGGTTGGTCATAGCATTTCTTCCAAGGAGCAAGTGTCTTTTAATTTCATGGCTGCAGTCACCATCTGCAGTGATTTTGGAGCCCCCCAAAATAAAATCTCTCACTGTTTCCATTGTTTTCCCATCTATTTGCCTTGAAGTGATGGGACCGGATGCCATGATCTTAGTTTTCTGAAAGTTAAGTTTTAAGCCAACTTTTTCACTCCCTTCTTTCCCTTTCAGCAAGAGGCTCTTCACTTTTGCCATAAGGGTGGTGTCATCTGCATAGCTGAGGTTATTGATATTTCTCCCGGGAATCTTGATTCCAGTTTGTGCTTCCTCTAGCCCAACATTTCACATGAAGTACTCTGCATATAAGTTAAATAAGCAGGGTGAAAATATACAACCTTGATGTACTCCTTTTCTGATTTGAAACCAGTCTGTAGTTCCATGTCCAGTTCTAACTGTTGCATCATGACCTGCATACAGATTTCTCAGGAGGCAGATCAGGTGGTCTGGTATTCCCTTCTCTTGAAGAATTTTCCATAATTTGTTGTGAACCACACAGTCAAAGGCTTTGGTGTAGTCAATAAAGCAGACGTAGATGATTTTGCTGGAAATCTCATGTTTTCTCAATGATCCAATGGATTTGGGCAATTTGATCTCTGGTTATTCTGCCTTTGCTATATCCAGCTTGAACATCTGGAAGTTCAGAGTTCACATCCAGTTCAATCCTCCTGGCTTGGAGGATTTTGAGCATTACTTTGCTAGCGTGTGAGATGAGTGCAATTGTGCAATAGTTTGAGCATTCTTTGGCATTGCCTTTTTTTGGAATTGGAATGAAAACTGACCTTTTCCAGTCCTGTGGGCACTGCTGAGTTTTCCAAATTTCCTGGCATGTTGAGTGCAGCACTTTCACAGCATCATCTTTTAGAATTTGAAATAGCTCAACTGGAATTCCATCACTTCCTCTAGCTTTGTTCATAGTGATGCTTCCTAAGGCTCACTCAACTTCGCATCCAGGATGTCTGACTCTAGGTGAAAGATCACACCATCGTGATTAACTGAGTCATAAAGAGCTTTTATGTATAGTTCTTCTGTGTATTCATGCCACCTCTTCTTAATATCTTCTGCTTCTGTTAGGTCCTTACTATTTCTGTCCTTTATTGAACCCATCTTTGGATGAAATATTCCCTTGGTATCTCTAATTTTCTGGAAGAGACCCCTAGTCTTTCCCATTCTATTGTTTTCCTCTATTTCTTTGCATTGATCTCTGAGGAAATCTTTCTTATCTCTCCTTGCTATTCTTTGGAACTCTGCATTCAAATGAGTATATCTTTCCTTTTCTCCTTTGCCTTTCACTTCTCTTCTTTTCTCAGCTATTTGTAAGCCCTCCTCAGGTAACCATTTTGCCTTTTTGCATTGTTTTCTCTTGGGGATGGTCTTGATACCTTCCTCCTGTACAGTGTCACAAACCTCCATCCATAGTTCTTCAGGCACTCTGTCTATCAGATCTAGACCCTTAAATCTATTTGTCACTTCCACTGTATAATTGGAAGGGGTTTGATATTCATAATTAGTAACACTATTTTGGGGAAACAAAATGAGTTTTCTGAAAACTTGATAATAATGGATCTAGAAAGAGGACCAGAGCAAACATTAATGATCCCAATCATAGATATGAAGAACTTGTACTTTAGTTGTGAAATAATTCTACACAGAAAAATCATATTGAATCATTTGGCTATAATTATCTTTGATCATAAAAATATTAAGTAGATTTTCTCCTTTAAACAAATTTCTTTGATATGGAGATAACACACAGATGTGCTGTGATTACACTGAGATTACATGAATTCTCTTGTCAAGTTTATTTCAGGTAATATTTTAATTAAAGATTATTTGCCCAATGGGTAAGATTATAAGCTGTTGAAAGCTGAGAACTCTAATAATTTTCTGAAAATGTTGTTATATAATATAGATGCAATGATGCAGGCAATATCTGAGACATTCCATGATGGATTCTGTTCTCTGAATGACTCTTGTGTTGACCAATGAAATGAAGGGGCTAGACTATGCATGGATATTTTAGAAAAGCACCACCACTTGATTGTTCCATGGGTGTTAATTTGTTAAAATCAGATAATCTACCTTGAATGTGTACAGTTTAGTGTACTTCAGTTATGCTTCAATAAAGTTAAGAAAAAAATCACCATCAAGTGTGAGATAAAAAACTGGGGGGACCATGTGGCTAAAGACAAAAGCTGTACTTCCTACCACAACACAGGATAAGCAATAACTGAGTCTCTGATTGGAAGAGGAGGAGAAGGAATTTAGAAAAGAATTTTTTACAAAGCAAGTAAGCTAACTGCTTTCTCTGCCTCTCATCATCTCTGTGGTGGGTGGCAGGAAAGAGAAGCTAGGAATAGAAATGAGGAGTCATTTATGTTGTGGAGGAATAGGACATCCTGAGATGTTGCTTCTTGGCTAGAGGTTGAAGACAGAAGACTTGCAGAGAGGTCCAGCAACATTGACTTAAAGGACATAGCAAACAGGATGGAAGTACATGTTTCTAAGAAGCATCACTCATGTCTGAGGATGGTACTGATTAGATGTGGACATTTCTGTGTGCCCAAGTGGTGAGGAGCAGGACAGAAGCAAGAGAATGGGAAAATCAGATGGGTACCATTTATGTGGAAGCAGGAGTAAATGACAGGCCTCTGTGGTGGCTCAGCTGGTAAAGAATCCACCTGCTATGTGGGAGACCTGGGTTCCATCTGTGGGTTGGAAAGATTCCCTGGAGAATGGAACAGCTACCCACTCCAGTATTCTGGCCCGGAGATTCCATGGAGTGTATAATCCACGGGGTAGCAAAGAATCAGACACGACTGAGCAACTTTCACATGCATACATAGGGCCAAACCACAGAGTTGGACATGCCTGAGAGACTGAGCGTGCATGCACAGGTAAACCTCAAAGTGAAAGCTATTTTGAGGGTCTGTGAGAAGCCTGGGTGTAACTACAGAAATGATTGCCACCCATTAGAGCCAGCAAGGATACCAAGAGAATGGAGGTCAAGTGTTATCAGCCGAGGATGACAGTAGAAGACAACTGTAGGCCATATGAACTGCACCATCACCCCTACGCCTATCATGCGTGATGGTCTGTGAACCTCACTTTTCAATTTTGAGGGGAAGGAAAAATTGCTTAAGTGGAGTCATGTTAAAATTTGAATTTTTGAGAATAATCCTAAATAGGCTGTCTATAAAAAATTAAAAATACCTTGGATTTTTCTCTACTAATCTGAATTCTATATAAAAAAATGAAGACAGAATCATTGCTGAATTCTGTGAACAATTTTTAAGTGTGAAAAATTCAGTGTTACTACAAATATTTTGATCTGGGAAACAACTGGAGAAAGAAAAAACAAATACACAGAAAAGCAAAACAAAATAAACAAGCAGAAAAGTTTCTCTATTGGTATGGGTACTGAAACTAATTTTTTTTACTTGCATCTATATTAACCTATATTTCTTAACCCTATGATAATTCATAGCAGTATTCTTGCTATGTTTATATTTTCAGTTATATGAAATCAGATTTGAAACCAAAAATCTTATAAATTAATTTGCTTGTAATGATAAAGTAAAATGAGAGAATGATATGTATTTTTTTTCAAAAAATCTATCACTAATAAATGTAGGAAGGAAAGAAGCAAGTGTAGTGAACACGTCTATTTGAGAAATAAATTATTCATATCTGAGAATTCATTGAAATTATGCTAAATACTTTGAAAGTAATATTTTGATAATAAATCCTGTTTTTATTTTTATACTATATGTATATGTAAAGCTAGATAGATTCATATATAGCCTTCTGTAGTTATATATATATATATATATAAAGATTAATTATTTTTTAAGTTTATGTTATGATACAGTACATTTAAGTTTTGCCTTAATAAACAACTCAATAATTACCAGCATTCTTTTGAGGACTTCTTTTATATCAACAAAATAAAAATCTAATGTACACTAATGTGACTCCCCTGATAGCTCAGTTGGTAAAGAATCCGCCTGTAATGCAGGAGACCCTGGTTCAATTCCTGGGTTGGGAAGATCTGCTGGAGAAGGGATCGGCTACCCACTCCAGTATTCTTGGGCTTCCCTTGTGGCTCAGCTGATAAAGAATCTGCTTGCAATGTGGGAGACCTGGGTTCATTCAGTCCCTGGTTTGGGAAGATCCCCTGGAGAAGGGAAAGGCTATGCATGCCAGTATTTCAGCCTAGAGAATTCCACTTACTGTATAGTCCATGGGGTCACAAAGGGTCGGACACGACTGAGCGACTTTCACACTAATATGATTAAATTAACATAAATCATTTAATAGATCTATTCAAGAGTTTGAATTCTTTGGTAATCTTTTTTCAATCAAAGATGAGAAATTTGCTGTTTATGTGTCCTTTTCTGCAAAAATTGTCTTTACATGACCCTTGCTTAGTTCCCTTAAGATTCACAACTCCTATGTTTTGCAATTATTCAGGTTGTGAAGCTTTAAACCAACTTAGGATTCTCTTAAATCATTCTGTCATCCACCCCTAATTTCTCCCATTTATCCATTAATGTGCAGTCTTCCCAATATAAGTCCTTGCGAAGTTCATACTCAAATGTCTCTTTTTCTGTATCTCTCTCAATATAAAAATTTTCTGAAGCTTGCCATTTAAGTAAATAGGTCAATAGAAGTCAAGATCTGTTCACATGCTGATAATGACTAAAAAAAAAGATATATTTATCCAAAATTCTTCTTGTCTAAGCCTTATTATAGAAAATAAGTGAAATAAGTGTATCTTTCTGTCTTCAGCAAGTTCCTTTACAAAATTTAAATTTAGACTTTAAATTTGCTGTTTAAATAATCAAAATCTGTTACTAAAGCACATTATTAATGTTAATGCTTTTTCACCCATATTTTTTTCTTCTTTTTGGTGATTGAGTGATTATCTATGTCGGTTGTTATCCTCAATCACTTTATTAGTTATGATTTCTAAAATTCTTTACCTGGGTTAATCTTTTGCTCAGTTATTTCTAGACAGATTTTTCTAAAAGCAGAAATATGTATTCCTGTAGTTAAAAACTGGGCTTCCCAGGTGGTAGTACTGGTAAAGAAGCTGCCTTCCAATGCAAGAGAAGTAAGGGAAGCAGGTTTGATCCCTGCGTCAGTAAGATCTCCTGGAGGAGGAAATGTCAACCTACTCCAGTATTCTTGCCTGGCAAATCCCATGGACAGAGGAGCCTGGCAGCCTGAAGTCCATGGGCTTGTAAAGAGTTGGGCATGACTAAAGCATGCACGGAGTTAAAATATGACCTACTATATACCGAAAATTCACCAAAAGTTTAAAGACGCACAACCTGGAGAGCTGTTTGTTATGAAGGGATTCTAAAGTAGATCAGAAAAGCCTTGATTTTGTATGAATGGTAGCATCCTCTCATATCCTGCCGGAGAAATCTTCCGCTTCTGACTTCCCTCTCCTCTGTCCAGAACATTTAGGTACCTCTCTGCTTTCAAGGGCAGGGTGTATTTTGTTAATTCTTGCGTTTGGCTCATCAGACATGTTCCATAAATGTTGAGGGATGACTCAGCAGACTCTTGAGAATGGAGAAGCAGAGTCATTACCAAACGGTCTGGATCTAGTGTCTTCATCTAGTGTCGTGAAAGCTTGTTTACCCAGAGTGGAGAGAGATCTGGGTTTCTGAAGGCAGAGTACCTGTTATTTTGCTTGAGGTCAGCCCTGGCTTTAGAATTGAATAGTGGAATTAGAGTGTGAACTCTGCTAGACTATTAATGTGTGGTGTTTCAATTGCAACCATCAACTTGGTTAAGTGCTAATGACAATCCCTGAGTTACAAATGAGAAAATGAGAGTATGACACTTGCACGTGGTAGAGGTTGTAGAAGGGTCTTTCAGATTGCGGTCATTCCTCCACCATGGGGTACTTCCCCTTGTGTTCACTCACTAAACGACAGGAAACCTCTTTTTCTCTCTCTTGGGAAAGATCATCAACTTCCCTGACACTGATAATATAATGCTGCTTACTATTTAGAAATTATTTTCATGTCATTTCATATACTTGAAATTATATAACAAGTCAGTGAAGTTAGCAAAGGGTGATTATTACCATTTCATATATGATGAGAATTAGATTGCGGAATATTAAGAGAATTGACCAAGTTTATATGTTGACAGTAGACACTGGACTCTTGATCATCTAGCTCTGAGTCCAGTGCTCTCCATGATAACAAGATAATTATAGTAATTAAAAAGTAACTTAGTTGTAGACTGTCTATTAATGAAGTGTTCTTATCCTGCAAATAGTCTTGTAGGATAATCGTATGCATGATTCTTAACTTTATGTTTGATTCCCTTCCCCTTTTCCTTCATCAGATATATTATCTAAAAGTGACTTAAATAGCTTGGCTGGGTAATGTCACAACTTTTAACAGGAGGCAAGTGATAGAATATTTTTTGAATTACTACTTGTTTGCTTAAGTAAAGACCTATACTTTCTACAGTCTAGATAGTTGCCATAGTTTACAAAACTGTAAGCACTCTACAGGACTTTTCAGAGCTAACCTAATTGACAGAAGCGAGTGACGGCACTGCACTTAGGAAAAAAAAAATGCTTAGAGATGACACATAAGATTCCATTTGTTTGTAGTTGCTTCCCATACATAGAGCTATTAAACTTAAAGTCATGGGTACAGAAATATATTACTTATACAGAAAGGGAGACATGTGAAAAAAAATCAGAAAAAGTTAGAGGTAAAATATTCATTTATGTATATTTAATTTAGACACTGCTGTGTTCCAGGCTGTGGTGCTAGATTATTATTTAAGCTTTATGCCATCTTAAAAAAACACACATATTCTGCTTCTAAGCTGCTAAGTCACTTCAGCCGTGTCCAACTCTATGCGACCCCATAGACGGCAGCCCACCAGGCTCCCCCGTCCCTGGGGTTCTCCAGTCAAGAACACTGGAGTGGGTTGCCATTTCTTTCTGCAATGCATGAAAGTGAAAAGTGAAAGTAAAGTCACTCAGTCATGTCCAACTTTTAGCGACCCCATGGACCACAGCCTACCAGGCCCCTTCATCCTTGGGATTTTCCAGGCAAGAGTACTGGAGTGGGGTGCCATTGCCTTCTCCGACACATATTCTAATATTTGCAAATAATGAAACTGAATCCCATTTATGTTATATGACCTTCCCAAGGCCCCTTAGGTGGTGTTGGGGCTGTTAACCAAACCTAGGGTTTCTGATTTACAAGACTTTTCATTTTGTTACATATTTTATCATATGATGGTAAGACATAATAGGTTGATTTTTTTTTAATATTTTCTGTTACTCACCCAATAAGTTGGGACTATTTGTGAATCTGAATCTTTTCCTCTTTCACTCCTTCCTAAATATAAGCTCTTACTATTTTCTTCTTTTGTCTGAGAGTGACTATGCCAAGTAAAGTAAGGCTTACTTTTCTTTGCACTTTTTACCATAAGCTGTTCTGTGATGTTTCCTAAGACTGCATTCTTATACAACTAAATTATACTGAATGAGGCAAACAAATTTATTTTGTCTCTTGCAGAAGAATATACAGTAAATACTGACGGAATTAATAGACCTGTCAACTGGCTGCTGAGTAAATGTGTGAGATATTCATGCCATTTTCTCTCTGAAAGTAGCATTTCTCATTGATTTATGGTTAAGCGTATCACTAATAAGAAACTGCCAAATAAAAACACCCGAGCTGATAATTTAAGGAAATATTCAAAGTGAAAAGAAAGTCACTGGAGCTTCACAATTGCTATAGTCATGGCTGGATACACTTCAAGCCGAGAGCATGCACAGATCTTATTGTTGTACCTGAGGTGATGTAGGGTGCACGGTACTGGCTGAACTCTGCACCGGTGGAATAGAGGCTTCTCGGAGAAAGACACATTTCACACCTGAGCAGATTTTTGCAAATTGAAATTGGTGCTTCCTTCTGTCAGAGAATTCTGCTTCTGAAGGATTTATTTTTTCCAAAAAATATCCCTAAATGATTTCACATCTTGATTTTGAGTCAGTTTCCTACAGAGGTTTTAAGACTGTATTTTGATCTGGTTATTTATTTTCTTAATTTTATTTCTTTAACATTTAGCACAGTTCTGAAGCCAATACCATGGAATATATATGTGTGTATATATATATGCATATATGTGTATAGATACGTATATATACATACATATATGTACAAACCCTGGAGGAGGGCATGGTAACCCACTCCAGTATTTATGCCTGGAGAATCCCATGAACAGAGAAGCCTGGCAGGCTACAGTCCATAAGGTCACAAAGAGTCAGGCATGACTGACTTACCACGCATGACTTAGCATGCATGCGTGCACACATACAAACATACATACTGGTAATACATACACATGCATACATACACATGGATGCACAGTGCTAATCAGTAAGAAGAGGCCCTGCTCTTGCAATTCTTTTTATTTAAAGAACCACTTTAGACATTTATTTATTTATTTATATAATTTTTGGTTGCTCTGGGCCTTCGTTGCTGTGTGTGGACTCTCTAGTTGCGGAGAGCTGGGGCTCCTTTCCAGTTGGAGTGCGCCGGCTTCTCAGTGCAGTGGCTTCCTTGCTGCAGAGCGCGGACTCTAGGCACATGGGTTTCAGTAGCTGCAGCAGGTGGACTTGAGTAGCTGCAGCACTTGAGCTCCTTAGTTGAGGTACATGGGCTTAGTTGCTCCATGAGCTCCTTAGTTGAGGTACACGGGCTTAGTTGCTCCATGGCTTGTAGATGTTCCCGGACCCGGAATTGAACTTGTGTCCCCTGAATTGTCAGGCAGATTCTTATGCACTGTACCGCCAGGAAAGTTATGTAATTCTTAACTTGAAGAATTTATTTTAGTACTTCTGCTTCTGTTTTTTAGGAAATAATTTTAGCAAACTCATTGCACTTAATAGCATTTCACATAGCTAATTGCTAACATTACCATAGAAGCTAAAATTAAATTTGAAGCTGTAAACAAATTGATCATTCTTATACAAGTTTTTCTCATATGTTAAAAGTATCTTGTAAATATTCTGAGCTTGAAATTTAAGCTGTGCTTTAATTGAAAGAGTGATCGAAGAACTATAAGCATATACAGGTAAGGCCTGAAAACTAGTTTAAATAAAAATGGAAAGAATTTCGGGCTTTGATCTTCATCTTCAAAATTATATTGGTAACCAGAAAGCCATTTTCTTGGAATATCTTTCTAGCAGTGGAGGGCCAAGGGAAGAAAGAAGCAATGGAGAAAAATCGACTGCATGTTAATTAGAGAGACTTTTTAGAAAAGTGCTCACTAGGCAAAATTATAACGATAAGTACTTCTTGATCTGGCTTTCATCCCAAACCTCTTAATGCAGTGATAGTACTGTGGCATGTGGGAACTGAATCTCAGATTATTTTGTGACCAAAAATACTCCCTTTATCACTATTTATGTAGCCTTCCAAAGCTCTTAAACTTCAGATACTTGAGCCCCACCCTGCCATGGCACATTTCCTGCTTCTCTATCTCAAATCTTTGTTAAGGACCATCTCCATGTGTTGGCTTTTTTTCCCTTTCTCTTATAATCATTGGAGGTGACTAGTCTAATAAAGAGAATTACATGATAAGGCATTGTTATATTAGATACCGTATTGCCAACTTTATGGTAATTTTTAGTGTGAAGTTTTAGCAACAATAAATTGTTAGAAATTCAGACTGTAGATTTCCTTTCAAACACACTGCAGGGAAAATGAAGAGTTTATATCAGCAGACTTTCATGTTAAAATATTGATATATTAATAAGCATAAATAGTAACATATTTTGAGGACAAATTTCAAAATAAACAAAGTCATACTTTGACAGATTTTCTCCTTTTGTGTAACTGCTCCTGATCACACCCTCTTTAGGTACTCAATCCTCTCCCATAGTCTATACCCTCAGGACTGTTCCCTGGTCAAACCTGGTTATTCTGGGCTACCCCGTGTCGACCTTCTTTTGCCCACAGCCACCCGACTTCTCTCAAGTTCATGGTCTTGTTGGTGCTGTATTCCAAGGTGATTAAAGAAGATTTGTCCAGCAGACAGAGTCTGTCATGATGTCATGCAATCAGATCCATGCAGATCAAGACAGGAGAGCAGGGCTGGGTGAAATTTTGTGACTGGTAAGAAGTTGTTATCATGGTAATGACAAGTGTGCCTGTAAGAGTGATAGTGGTGTTCAGATGTCAGACTTGAAAAGTGTCAGACTATTGAAAAGTGAGAGATACATAAGCAGGAACTTTCATAGGAATAGAAAAGCATTTTCTGTACCATTTTTTTCCCATTTATTTTTATTCGTTAGAGGCTAACTACTTTACAATATTGTAGTGGTTTTGGCCATACATTGACATGAATCAGCCATGGATTTACATGTGTTCCCCATCCCGATCCCCCCTTTCGCCTCCCTCTCCATCTCTGTACCATTTTGATATCCTATGACTGCATCCTTTATAATAACACTATACTACTAGATGATTTGTTTCTTTCAAAAAGACAATGGATTCCTTCAGTTCATGGACTGGGCCTTTGGTCTTTACATTCCTAGTGCTTATCTCATAATGTATGTGTGTATATATGTGTGTTAGTTGCTCAATTGCGTCCGATTCTTTGCAATCTCGTGGACTTGTAGCCTGCCAGGCTACTCTGTCCATAGAATTCTCCAGGCAAGAATGCTGGAGTAGGTTGCCATTCCCTTCTCCAGGGGATTTTCCTGACCCAGGGATTGAATGCAGGTCTCCTGCATTTCAGGCAGATCCTATACTGTCTGAACCACCAGTGAAGAGGCTCAAGTAAATACATGCATGTTCAAGGGTTACAGAGGAATTAAGACTTAAAAAAAACCTCTGCTGGAATAATTCTTTTACTCTGGACTCTTCAGAGCTGTTCCTTGGATTTATATCTGGAGACTTGACTGACGTCAGTAAGTCTCAAATGTTCTTGGTTTATATATCATTAGTTATGCTATGTCTATACTAGGATGAGGGCGTCTGGGGGGAAAAGGAGTTTCAGTTCACATGTTTAGATAAGTTCAAATCAGAGAAAGAAATTAGAGATTTGCCTCAAACCTGTTTTCCCTCTTCTTCCTACAGTTTTAGCTAAACCCTGTATTAAATAACTTCCTGCTTTGTTATTGTTCAGTCGCTCAGTTGTGTCTGATTCTTTGGGACCCCATGGGCTGCAGCACATCAAGCTTCCCTGTCTTTCACTATCTCCTGGAGTTTGCTCAAACTTACGTCCATTGATTTGATGACCCCATCCAACCATCTCATCCTCTGTTGCCACCTTCTCCTCCTGCCTTCAATCTTTTCCAGCATCAAAGTCTTTTCCAATGAGTTGGCTGTTCGCGTCAGATGGCCAAAGTACTGAAGCTTGGAGAATTTTAAGCACTAGCATGCCCTTCTTTGGGATTGGAAAGAAATCTGACCTTTTCCAGTCCTGTGGCCTCTGCAGAGTTTTCCCATTTGCTGGCATACTGAGTGTAGCATTTTAACAGCATCATCTTTTAGGATTTGAAATAGCTCAGCTGGAATTCCATCACCTCCACTAGCCTTGTTCTTAGTAATGCTTCCTAAGGCCCACTTGACTCTGCACTGTATGACGTCTGGCTCTAGGTGAGGAACCACACCATCATTGTTATCTGGATCTTAAAGCCTTTTTTTATACAGTTCTGTATATTCTTGCTGCCTCTTCTTAATATCTTCTGCCTCTGTTAGGTCGTTGCCATTTCTGTCCTTTACTGTGCCCATCTGTGCTTGAGTTGTTTCCTTGGTATCTCTAACTTTCTTGAAGAGCTCTCTAGTCTTTCCCATCTACTGTTTCCTCTATTGTTCACATTGTTCACTTAGCAGGGCTTTCTTATCTCTCCTCGCTCTTCTGTGGAACTCTGCATTCAGATGGATTGATCTTTGCCTCTCTCCTTTGCCTTTTGCTTCTCTTCTTTACTCAGCTGTTTGTAAGGCCTGCTCAGACAACCATTTCTCCTTCTTGCATTTCTTTTTCTTGGGGATGGTTTTCACCATGGCCTCCTACACAATGTTATGAATCTCCGTGCATATTTTTTCAGGCACTCTGTCTATCAGATCTAATCCCTTGAATCTATTTGTCACTTCCACTGTATAACCATAAGGGATTTGATATATGTCATATCTGAGTGGCCTAGAAGAATTAGCAGCACGACATTTCTTATTCATTTTAAAAAATCATAGTAAAAGACAGAGTTGGGTTCTGAAGACTGGAGACTAAGATCTGTTTTTGAAACTCTATTGTGGTAATAAAAAAGATTTTTTGAAGTCTTTGCTTCTTCTATTACACTATCAGTTTTATCAGTCTTCTATTTCTTTACGCATTTATAAAGAAAAGCATATCATGATGCCTGTGGTGGAGAAAAGTAACCAGAAAATAGCCATCAAGGCCACTTCTGAATGTTAACAAATTGAGTGGTGAGGATAATAGGCAGGATACTAGTCTGTTTAAATTCCTTAATAAAACTGGATCCTAATCTTTCAAAAAATTTATCAAATTGGATTTATTTGCCCCACTTACCTGAAATTAAAGACTTAAAAGATTAATTATAATTTAAAGATGTGATTGATATTTTCTAACATGCTTCTTGAGACTCAATATTGAAGATATTTGTTATTTATGTAACCTATAACAATATTTATATGTTATTTATGTAAGAACTGGGACTGAGTAGAAACTACCTTCATAGCTAATATATTTGATTAGTGACACATCTTCCTAACAATTTAAGATCTTGTGCACCTGTGTTGTTCTCACAAATATATTGCTGTATTTTCCTGTACTTTTCGACCTAGGGATTTAAGTAGCCAAGAACTTTCGTGGACTCTGAGAACATTATACTGTTTTAACTCTATATGAAAGTGAACGTTTTTGTTGCTCAGTCATCTCTGACTCTTTCAGATCTCATGGACGGTAGCCCACCAGGCTCCTCTACCTATAGAATTTTCCAGGCAAGAATGCTAGAGTGGATTGCCATTTGCCTTCTCCAGAGGATCTTCCCACCCAGGGACTGAACTCGGGTCTCCTGCATTGCAGGCAGATTAGTTTCTTTCTGAGCCACCCGGAAGTCCAAAGTGCTGTATTCATAGTCCGCTCTGGAGAGTAAAACAGGGGTAGTTTTGCCAAAAATGAATAATGATTAGGTTAAAGAAAAATTGAAATATTCCCTGTGTTTTTTTAATTATATTTTAATTTTATTTTATAAAAGTATAGTTGATGTCCAATGTTGCGTCAATTTAAACCGACTGAACTGAACTGAAAGTGATTTAGTTAAATGTATATACATATTCTTTTTCTTATTCTTTTCCATTAGAGTTTTTTACAGGGTATTGATTATAGTTCCCTGAGCTGTATAGTAGGAACTTTTTGTTTATCTACTTTACATATAGTAGTTTGTATCTGCTAATGCCAAATTCCTAATTTATCACTCCCCACTCTCCACTTTCCCTTTGTTAAATGTAAGTTTGTTTTCTGTCTGTGAGTAGGTTTCTGTTTTATAAATAAATCAAATGAACCTGTATTTCTGGTTTTATCAGAAAAGACAAAAACTTTAGATTTATGTGTCCTCAAAAAACAAAGGGGAAACAATCTACTTAAAAAAAAAAGTTTGTCTCACTTTATAAATGAGTGAATATCAGGTTTTTCCAGAAGATGAAAAGGATATTTTATCAAAGTGCATTGGGTATTAGGGCAAAGAATGAATTAAAAGGGAGAATTTTATTCAACTTGCTTCAACATATTGGTGTCCTAAGAGACTTTTCCATTTACAGGGGAATCCATTCAAATGTATATGGATAGAAAGCAAAAGATGAAGCAGAGGTGGTAACAAAAATCCATCTCTCGTGATTTTTGATTTTGGTAGGCTGGTCTTTTTTCTGTTCTATTCTTCCTCCTCCACCTCCTTCCCATTCTCTTCCTCCTTTCCTCCCTCCCCTACACGCCCCTCCTCTTCTTTTAATTCTCTTAAACTTTTATTGAGTTCATTCCATTCATTACAACTACTTTAGACTGATAGCTTGTTAAAATTATACTGACTACCTTAAAAGAAGTTCCTTTGGTGTCTTTGCAAAACTGGTAGTTCATTAGGTCAGCAAATCATGTCTACCCTGTGGAAGAGTACTGTTTATGGTAAGATCTCCGCTTTCGCTCAGGCTCTTCATTTCTTCTGGAACTGTTTCTCTACTCTTCCCCAGTAGCATATTGGGCACTTACTAACCTGGGGAGTTCGTCTTTCAGTGTCATATCTTTCTGCCTTTTCATACTGTTCATGGGGTTCTCAAGGCAAGAATGCTGAAGTGGTTTGCCATTCCTTTCTTCAACGGACCACGTTTTGTCAGACCTCTCCACCATGACCTGTCCGTCATGGGTGGCCCTACGCGGCATGGCTCATAGTTTCACTGAGTTAGACAAGGCTGTGATCCATGTGATCAGTTTGGTTAGTTTTCTGTGATTGTGGTTTTCAGTCTGTCTGCCCTCTGGTGGAGAAGGATAGGAGGCTTGTGGAAACTTCCGGATGGGAGGGACTAGCTGTGGGGAACACTAGGTCTTGCTCTGGTGGCTGGGCTATGCCCAGTAAACCTTGAATCCAGTTTTGCCAATGGGTGAGGCTGTGTTCCTTCCCTGTAGTTTGGCCTGAGGTGGCCTCCTTCCAAGGGGTTTATGCCAGCTGGCCTAGGCTCCCAGGACTGTTGTAGTCCGTGTCCCTGACCCTGTGGCAGGCCTCTGCCAGAGACTCTTGGAAGCTCACAGACAAGTCTTTTCAGTCATTTGTGGGGTCACTGCTCCTTTCTCCTGGGTCCTGGTGCACATGAGGTTGTGTTGTGCCCTCCACGAGTCTGTTTCCCCAGCCCTGCGGGAGTTCTGTAACCAAGTCACACTGGCCTCTAAAGTTGAATTCCCTGGGGGTTTTCAGTCTCTTTGCTGATTCCCCAAGTTGGGAAATCTGTTGTGGGCCCTAGAGCTTTTGTGTGAAAACTTCTTTGGCATAAGTGTTCTCCAGTTTGTGGGTCGTCTTCCTCGTGGCTCTGCAGCGGAGCTAACGGCGACCTCCTCCAAGAGGACTTAGGCCGCTCACTGCGCCTCCCAGCCCTGCTGCAGCCAGAGCCCCTGTCCCCGGGGCAGGTCACTGCTGACCCGAGCCTCCGCAGGGGACACTCACACACTCAGAGGCAGGTCTGGCTCAGTCTCCTGTGGAGGGCCCTGTCCTTTCCCTGGGTCCCAGTGCACACAAATTTTGTTTGTGTCCTCTAAGCTTCTCTAGTGGGTCTGAGATACAACTTTAAATGCATTGCACCTCTCCTACAGTCTTGTTGGGGCTTCCCCTTTGCACCTGGATGCAGGATATTTTTTGGTGGGATCCAACATTTTCCTGTCAATGGTTATTCAGTCACTAGTTGCGATTTTGGTGTTCTCACAAGAGAAGATGAGCCCATGTCCTTCTCCTCTGTCATCTTAAGAAAAACTTAAGAGAAAGTAAAGTCTGATTCTCTGAAGAACAATCTTGTATAGCTACCCGAAATGTTAGGTCCATGAATCAAGGTAAATTGGAAGTGGTCAAACAAGAGATGCAAGAGTGAACATCGACATTTTAGGAATTGGTGACTAAAATGGACTGCAATGGTGAATTTAACACAGATGACCATGATATCTTCTACTATGGACAGGAATCCCTTAGAAGAAATGAAATAGCCCTCATAGTCAACAAAAGAGTCAGAAATGCAGTTCTTGGGTGCAGTCTCAAAAACAATAGAATGATCTCTGTTCATTTCCAAGGTAACCCATTCAATATCACAGTAATCCAAGTCTATGCTCCAACCACTAATGCCTAAGAAGCTGAAGATGAACGATGCTATAAAGACCTACAAGACCTTCTAGAAACAACACAAAAAAATGATGTCCTTTTTGTTATAGGGAACTGAAAAGCAAAAGTAGGAAATCAAGAGATACCTATAGTAACAGGCAAGTTTGGCCTCAGAGTACAAAATGTAGCAGCATTTTTGCCGGGAGAAGACACATTGGTTGTAGCAAACACCATCTCCCAGCAATAAAGATGACTCTACACATGGACATCACCAGATGGTCAATACCACAATGAGACTGATTATGTTATTTACAGACAAGATGGAGAAGCTCTGTACAGACAGCAAAATCAAGACCAGGAGCTGACTGTGGCTCAGATCATGAACTCCTTATTGCCAAATTCAGGCTTAAATTGAAGTAGGGAAACCCACTAACCCATTGGGATAGGACCTAAATCAAATCTCTTAAGATAGTACAATGGAAGTGACAAATAGATTCAAGGGATTATATCTGATAGAGAGTGCATGGAGGACCACTGATGGGGGTTTGTAACAACAGGGTGTATTCAAAACCATCCCCAAGAAAAAGAAATGCAAAAGGCAAAATGGTATCTGAGGAGGTCTTACAAATAGCTGAGCAAAGAAGGGAAGCTAAAGGCAAAGGAGAAAAGGAAAGATATACCCATCTGAATGCAGAGTTTCAAAGAATAGCAAGGAGAGATAAGAAAGTCTTCCTAAGCGATCAGTGCAAAGAAATAGAGGAAAACAATAGAATGGGAAAGACTAGAGATCTCTTCAAAAAAATTAGAAATACCAAGGGAACATTTCATGCAGAGATGGGCACAATAAAGGTCAGAAGCAGAAGGTATTGCAAGAGATGGCAAGAATACACAGAAGAACTATACAAAAATGATTTTAATGACCCAGATAACCACGATGGTGTTACTTACCGAGAGCCAGACATCTTGGAGTGCAAATTCAAGCGGACTTAGGAAGCATCAGTACGAACAAAGCCAGTGGAGGTGATGGAATTCCAGCTGAGCTATCTCAAATCCTGAAAGATGATGCCGTTAAATTGTTGCACTTAGTATGCAAGCAAATTGAGAAAACTCAGCAGTGGCTACAGGACTGGAAAAGGTCAGTTTTCATTCTAACCCAAAGAAGGACAATGGCAAAGAATGTTCAAACTACCACACAATTGCATACATTTCATATGCTAGCAAAGTAATGCTCAAAATTCTCTAAGCTAGGGTTCAGCACTATGTGAACCAAGAACTCCCAGATGTTCAAGGATTTAGAAAAGGCAGAGGAACCAAAGATCAAATTGCCAACATTTGCTGGATCATAGAAAAAGCAAGGGAATTTCAGAAAAAAACATTGACTTCTGTTTCATTCACAATGTGAAAGCCTTTGACTGTGTTGACCACAAGAAAACTGTGGAAAATTCTTAAAGATAATGAATACCAGATAACCTTATCTGGCTCCTGTGAAACCTGTATGCAGTCAAGAAGCAACAGTTAGAACTGAACATTGAACAACGGACTAGTTCCAAATTGGGAAAGGAGAACAAGGCTGTATATTGTCACCCTGCTTATTTGACTTATATGCAGAGTACATCATGTGAAATCCTGGGCTGGATGAAGCACATGCTGGAATCAAGATTGCTAGGAGAAACATCAGTAACCTCAGATATGCAGATGACACCACCCTTATGGCAGAAAGTGAAGAGGAACTGAAGAGCCTCTTGATGAAGGTAAAAGAGGAGAGTGAAAAAGCTGGCTAAAAAATTAACATTCAGAAAATTAAGATCATGTCATCTGGTCCCAACATATCATGGCAAATAGATGGGGAAACAATGGAAAACAGTGAGAGACTTTATTTTCGTTGGCTCTAAAATCACTGAAGATGGTGACTGCACCCATGAAATTAAGACACTTGCTCCTTAGAAGAAAAGCTAAGACAAACCTAGACAGTGTATTGAAAAGTAGAGACGTTACTTTGTTACTTGGTCTGTATAGTCAAAGCTATGGTTTTCCCAGTAATCATGTATGGATGTTAAATTTGGACCATAAAAGGCTGAGCGCTGAAGAATTGATGCGTTTGAACTGTGGTTGTGGAGACGACTCTTGAATGCCTTGGACAACAATGGGATCAAACAAGTAAATTCTAAAGGAAGTTAATCCTGAATATTCATTGGAAGGACTGATGCTGAAGCTAAAGCTCCAGTACTTTGGCCACCTGATGCAAAGAATGGACTCATTGGAAAATACCTTGATGCTGGGAAAGATTGAAGGCAGGAGAAGTGTTTGATAGAGGGCGAGATGGTTGGGTGGCATCACCAACTCAATGGACATGAGTTTAAGCATGCTCCTGGGGATAATGAAGGACAGGGAGGCCTGGTGTGCTGCATTCCATGGGGTCACAAAGAGCTGAACACAACTGAGTGGCTGAACAATACTATAGTAAGATGTCATTTTGGAGTGGAGTGTTAATTACTCAGTTGTGTGGACTCTTTGCAATCCCATGGACTGTAGACTGCCAACCTCCTCTGTCCATGGAATTCTCCAGACAGTAGTATTGGAGTGGGTTTTCATTCCCCTCTCTAGGGGATCTTCCTGACCCAGGGATTGAACCCAGGTCTTGTATTACAAACAGGTTCTTTGCTATCTGAGCCACCAGGGAAGTTCCTCAGGTATGAATTGTCTGTTAGTAAGATCTCAGTTTAGTTTAATATAATTGTAGGTTATTTTCTCTTTTACAGATCATTCTTTTGTTTGGTCACAGGTAATCTTGCTCAAAACACTTCCAATTTAGAGTCATAACTTTGCATTAAAAAATATTGGAAGAATTCTGGTGATTTGTACTTTAAAAAAACTTTGATTTCTTTTTAATATGCCATATAAAACATGAAATTCTAATACCTTGCTTAATGAAATTTATAAATAATTCTCGATGTATTCTTAGGTATATTTGTTTGCTGCCATATGGCACACAAATATAGAATGTATGTTGTTAAAATAGATTGCTCTTAGTATTGAAAATATGGCAGTCTGTGTGTTTTTTTAATACTCAGTACTTTTAGTAAATAAGATAGTATGTGTTGCAGATGTGTTTACACACAGACACACACACACGTCTTTGGTTTTGCTGATATCTTCTCTCTTCCTTATTCTTTACCCACATGTGAAGTTTCCCTTTAACTTTCAGTTACTTCATATTACCCATCATTAGACTGTGAGCATGTTAAGGGCAAGGATGTTGTGTATTCACACTTTACCATCAATGCCTAACAGCATATCAGGTGCATAGTACGAGATAAGTAAATGCCACATGGATCTGCACTCCTGTGTAGACTGAATGTCATAGATTCTGTAAGCAGGCTTGCTTAGTGTGCTTGAGGAGTAAGTGAGCAAAATGTGAGCGAGTCACACAAGGGAAAAATCTGATCTCTGGGCACACGGTGGCTGTGGCAGCCCATTTTTCTGAAGCAGCTTCGGTGAACATCTGCTCCCCATCTCATGTGCCGTATGTTCTGAGCACCAGGGGTGGAGCAGTGGCGTTTCACGTGTACTTGCCCAGCAGGCCAGCCACTACTTTAGTCTGTTAACACACGTATCAAGTCCTCTGGCCCTCTTGGAGGTTCCTTAAGCTCCCTGGGATATTTCTGTAGACACTTTGTTGCCTAATTAGCAGCATTGGATTCTGTTGTTTGAAAACATGAGCACAAATCGATAATATCTCAGAATGCAGTAATGTGATTACAGCACATCTCTAGGCCACCCTAAGACTGTGAATTACTGCACCTTTAATTGAGAGATGTGGAACAGTATGGAAGAATGTATGAATGAGAGTGTGCAATTTATATTTTCACAAATTTTGTGTCAAATGGGTTTTAGTTCCGAAGTACGTAAATGAAGTTATTTTGATGTTGATTCAATATATTTTAATTGCAGACTATAAATAGTATTACCTCATATTGCTCTGCATTTTCAACATTTAAGTGTTATTTCATCTGATACTTTCAAAAATCCTAAAAAGAATAGGTATAACTTATGACTTTCATGATAATCAGAAGAAAATACAAACCTAAACATAGGTGCCTCATTCTTAATTCATGCTCTGTCTAAAGATTATTCTCTGTGTTCTTACTTAAGCTATGGTTGGACTTGAGTATGTGGACATTATATGGCTTTGGTATCTACACTTATTTCTCCTTTTATTTAAGGGTCAGAAGCATTGAGTCTCTGGGTATTTTTGTCTTGACTGACAGGAAGCATCTATAAATTGAATTATTAACTAGATGTGTCAAGTCACCGCTACTATGTGAACATTGCAATAGTACCTAGACAGTATTCATATATTTATTTTTCAGTATATTCCTTGAAAATTAATAATATCTATTTTTAAATTTAGACCACTCTTCTTAACAGCATAAGAAAAATGATTTTTAAATCTTATTTGTGCATAAAGTCTCAAAAAAAACCCTTGAATTTATTTCCCACTAACAGTGTCTTTAAGAGATTATAATATAACATAAAAGCTTCACTAAAAAAATCTGCACTTATTGTTACAGAGTCATAATAATATTAAAACTATGGAAATAGAATTCTGTGCTTACCTGCACAATATGCCATTTCCTGAGAGTTTACCAAGAGCTTCTCAGAAATTCTAAGTTCTAATTTTGCAGAAATTGTTTCTGTAACTTATTAATATACTGCAGAAACAAATGAAAATATAGAAAAAAGAATATGTGAGAAAATATCAGTTTCTAGTAATACTTAATGGTCTTGTATCTATTCATAAAGGCAAAAGGGGTTTTTATGACTAGTTCAGGTACTATTTGGAAAACCTACCCGTGGTCACTCTTTATTTCTCAAGGTTCCACATACAAATTTTCAGGTTTGATCTGAGTGATGCTATTTTCAGAAGATCTGGTGATAATGAAATCATGCATATCAACTTCTGGATCATGCTTCTGAATAACTGGTTTCTCAGTTTAGTGAGGGGCATTCAGAAGCATGTTAATATTCTCATGTCACTAAGATGTGAATGATGCATTATCATGGTAATTTCACAAATGATGCCCTGGAGTGTTCAAAAGTTAATGCCATCCAGACAGTAATTAATTACTTCCAAAAGGTTGTAAAATATTTAACTTGATTAGAAAATACATTTAAAAATATATTTACTTCTGGGAAACCATATGGAAACATATACCATTTATTAACAAAACCTAGAATCAGACATCTTGAATTGACCTCATGTTAAACAATTTTGAAGAAATCTGCAAACAGTAGCATCGAATTTTTACCATTGGTGTGACTTTAATCCTTTCCAGAGACTAGTTGAACCTTTTAATGGGTAACATAAGAGTTTTTATATTAACACATGGTATTATAGGACATAGATGATATAGAAGGCTTGATTTACTCATGAATTCTGCTTAGATTATGCTGTCATTTGGATAATTCAGAGAATTGAGGGGGAGGTTGATGGTACATTGCAAATTTAATTTTTGAAATGTTTTATTTTATATCGCTTTAAAAGAATATATAAAAGAGCTTATCATATGACAGAAATTAAAGCTCAATGCAGAGGGAGAGAAGCATTGCAAAGATATTGCTGCAACTATATTGGCCATTTTATTGTAGAATAGTCTTTTATCACTCTGTATTATTAAAATATTGTACTCTTAATTAGGTTAATTCTTCAGAGCAAAGCAATACCCAGACAAACAAACAGTGTTCACTGACTCACAATCTGGTACTCTGGCACAGGGGTGATAATGTGGGTAATTGCTTACTCTGTACCGAAACAAATAAAGAGATCTAGTTGAAGAGGTGGTATCCTTCAGGTAGATGAATCTGAGCAGAACACTGTTCATGTTCTCAGGATCGTCATAAACTCTATACTTCCCTGTTCCCCTCTTCCTCACCCTGCATGCGTGCATGCTGAGCTGCTTAAGTTGTGCTGAGATTGTGCGACCCTGTGGACTGTAGCCTTCTAGGTGCCTCTGTCCATGGGATTCTCCAGGCAAGAATACTGGAGTGGATTGCCATGCCCTCCAGGAGATCTTCCCGGCCCAGGGATCAAACCCACATCCCTTATGTCTCCTGAATTGGCAGGCGGGTTTTTGTTTTTTTAACTTTTAGTGCCACCTGGAAAGCCCCTTCCTCACCGTATTAGATACATAAAACATGTCCACATCTTTTACATGGTTCACTGATGTCTAAAAATTAATCATTAAATTCATGTTTATTCTCTTTGAGTAGAAGCTTTGTTTTTTCTTACTAAGTCGGTATTATGGGTAAAAATTAGCACTTTTTTTTTTTTCTATCAGGCTTTTTCCTATGCTTTTGTGAGGGTATTAGAAGCTCGTGAGATGATGTGATACAGGATTATTTCTGAGGAGGAGACAGATGTTCCGGAAAGTATCAATTTGAAGGATTTGGCGCTGAGGAAGAGAAAAGTGAAGCAGGAAAATAGTAGGTGATAAAGAAATGATTCACGAGTCTGTCTAGGACTGTCTGGGTGTGGGAAGGAGAATGTCTGTGTTGTTTTTACTGTAGAGTGAATGAAAACATCCAACTAAACATTTATTTCAAATAGTATTTAGACTCACATTGCTTAATGAAACAGGGCTATGAGAACTATAAAAAAATAGAGAAAAGAAAGAAATAAACAAAGCAGACCATGTAGAAAAATAAGCAAATTAAGTACATTGTATTTTAAAAATATCATTAGCGAATCTCATTGTCTTACATACTGGCCATCAGAGGAAGTTGTAAAAGCATATAAAAATAGAATTAAGGTGGAAAATATGACAGTACTAACAAGAAACTTTTTCCAAATAAGCAGTCAAGTATTTTATTCAGTCCTTCTGTTCCTTGTAATACTTGTACATCCTTTCAAAACTTGAGTCAGTGAAAAAAGAAATAATAATCAATGTAGCTAAGAACTTTTGACTCCTTCAGGCATTTTAAGAAAAACTTCTGACTCAGTGATATATTCTAAAGAGAATCTAGACCACAGCCTTGGCTTCTGTTTTTATACTGGCTTTTAATGAATTCATTGTAAATCCATAAGGATGCTGAGACCCAATTATATTTGTTAAAGAAAGGTGTTAGCTAAACAATTCATTGCTATTCACCTATACTTTCTCTTTTTCAGTTCCTAAACCCTGTCTAACCTTTGAACATATTCTTTCTGATTTCATTAACTTTTAATTTTCCTGTTATTTTTAGGTGGTTCTCTAGTTGCTTCCCTGTGATGGTTCTCTGAGTGCAGGAAACATGTGTTCAAAGATGAATGTTCAGTGTGTTTAACTCAAAATGTATCATGTGATGAATTATTTTAGAATTAAGATAATTAAAAATAACATGTTAGTGGAGAAAAGCAGGACTAGGTCAATCGAGAAACTTTTTTTTTCTTTAAATTAATATCTCTTGATCATTCAAATTAGTTACTTTAGTAGAGACTTAAATAAAACCCACCAAACTGGTGGACAGGTGAACAGACAGATACTGTGAATCCTCAGAGAAGCCAAGTGTCCTTACAGGCAATTAGGTCAGTTACTGAGATTTTCTTTAATCTCTTTAGAGCCGTTCAAATCTAACATCATTTTTTAGTGATTATTTGTTATATGCTATTTTTTGTTAGGTTGCTCAATTTAAAATGAAACCATGAAACATGAACATGAAAAATACAGTAATAATGCTACATCTCTGTTTTTGGATGTTATGCATATTTCTCTTTCAATTTTAATTATTGATATAAGGTTACATTCTACCTGTTCTTAAAAGAATATGTGGAAGCTGTAGTTTTCAAGGTCTAATTACCTGTAAGAATGTAGTGAGTGCAAGCAAGTAATGATACCAAATAAGCAATTCTACAACTTTTGCAAGTGTGATTAGCATGTGGCAAGAATATATGTGTTTAAAGCTGACTGTGTCATCTTCTTTCCTCAAGCCTTTTTGCTGTGATTATTTTTAATGTCATTCGAAATTCACTTGGCTCTCTATTCTACTAGCTCAGAAATAAGTTTGAGAATGTTTAATAAAGTTTCTTACTTTAGATCTCTCAGGAATATGTACTAATTAGATTTGTGTTTGGGAAAAAGGTAGCAGAAAATGTTACAAGGCATCACAAAATAGTGTACGTTTATTCCTTGAAAAGAAACATAATTTGAAATATTTGAAAATGATCTATTGGCACGAAAAAGTAAAGACACCCTCAAAAATGGCCATTTTATGGCCAAACTGATTGCTTTTAGAAGAGCAGATTCATCTTGTTGTTAGGGTAGAAGTGTGAATTATTCTTCCCAAGTCAGTTTTTGTCTCAGAATGTTGCAAGTGGCTGATTTCAAGTTTATATATAGCCCTGGGCTGAAAGTTAAACCCCAAGGATTGTGACTTAAAATTTAAAGAGAACTGACACTTATATATAAATCCTTTTGAAAATCAAAATGGGGACCTTATTCTAAAGGAAATAAAGTAATCCTTATTTTATATTATGATCTTAGAAATCCAGTTAGATTTTTAAAATATTTGTTACATAATATGTACAGGCTGGGCAGTGTGCTGAATCTTATTATTAATTTAATCAATATTTATCGAAACACTACCATTTAGTTGGCATTTTGTCCACACTGAGAATAAATAGTAACCAGATAAGACAATGTTTTCAAAACTCACTAAGTTTAAGCACATAATTTCAACTGGAAGTTGTTCAGTCACTCAGTCGTACCTGATACTTTGTGACCCCCCTGCACTACAGCACACCAGGCTTCCCTGTCCTTCACTAACTCCCAGGGTTTGCTCAAACTCATGTCCTTTGAATTGGTGATGCCATCCAAACATCTCATCCTCTTTTGCCCACTTCTCCTGCTGCCTTCAATCTTTCTTAGCATCAGGGTCTTTTCCAATGAGTCGGCTGTTCGCATCAGGTACCCAAATATTGGAGCTTCATTTTCAGCATCAGTTCTTCCAATGAATATTTGGGACTGATTTCCTTTAGGATTGACTAGTTTGATCCTCTATCGGTCCAAGGGACTCTCAAGACTCTTCTACAGCATCAGTTCTTCAGTGCTCAGCTTTCTTTATGGTTCAACTCTCACATCTGTACAGGACTACTGGAAAAACCATAGCTTTGACTAGACGGACCTTTGTCAGCAAAGTAATATCTCTGCTTTTTAATACACTGTCTAGGTATGTCTTTGCTTTGCTTCCAAGGAGGGAAGTGTCTTTTAATTTCATGGCTGCAGTCACCATCTACAGTACTTTTGGAGCCCAAGGAAATATAGTCTCTCTGTATTTCCATTTTTTCTCCATCTATTTGCATGAAGTGATGGGACTGGATGCCATGATCTTAGTTTTATGAAGGTTGAGTTTTAAGCAACTTTTTCACTCTCCTCTTTTACCTTCATCAAGAGGCTCTTTAGTTCCTCTTTGCTTTCTGCTCTTAGGTTGGTATCATCTGCGTATCTGAGGTTACTGATATTTATCCCAGCAGTCTTGATTCCAGTTTGTGCTTCGTCTAGTCTGGCATTTCACATGATGTATTCAGTATATAAATTAATAAGCTGGGTGACAGTATACAATCATGTATTCCTTTCCCAATTTTGAGCCAGCCCATCATTCCATGTGAGGTTCTAACTGTGGCTTCTTGACCTGCATACAGGTTTCCCAGGAGCCAGGTAAGGTGAGCTGATATTCCATTCTCTTTAAGAATTTTCCACAGTTTGTTGTGATCCACACAGTCAAAGGCTTTAGCATAGTCAATGAAGCAGAAGTTTTTTTTATGGCCTAACAGATGTTGGCAATTTGAACTCTGGGACCTCTGCCTTTTCTAAATCTGTCTTGAACATTTGGAAATTCTTGGTTCACATACTATTGAAGCCTAGGGATGTTGAGCATGACCTTACTAGCATGTGAGATGAATGTAATTGTGTGGTAGTCTGAACATTTTTTGGCATTTCCCTTTTTTGAGTTAGAATGAAAACTGACTTTTTCCAGTCCAGTGGCCACTGCTGAGTTTTCTCAATTGGCTGCCATATTAAGTGCAGCAATTTAACAGCATCATCTTTTAGGATTTGAAATAGCTCAGCTAGAATTCCATCCCCTTCACTGGCTTTGTTCATAGTGATGCTTCCTAAGCCCACTTGACTTTGCACTCTAAGATATCTGGCTGTGAGTGACTTATAACACCATGGTGATTATCTGGGTCATTAAAGTCTTTTTTTGTATAGTTCTTCTGTGTATTCTTGCCACCTCTTCTTAATATCTTCTGCTTCTCTCTTTTATTGTGCCCATTTCTGCATGAAATGTTCCCATGCTACCCCTAATTCTCTTGAAGAGATCTCTAGGCTTTCCCATTCCATTGTTCTCCTGTATTTCTTCACATTGATCACCGAGAAAGTCTTTCTTATCTCTCCCTGGTATTCTTTGGAACTCTGCATTCAGATAGGTATATCCTTCCTTTTCTCCTTTCCCTTTAGCTTCACCTCTTTTCTCATCTATTTGTAAGGCCTCCTCAGGCAACCATTTTTCCTTCTTGCATTTCTTTTTCTTGGGAAAGGTTTTGATCACTGCCTCTGATACGCTGTTATGAACTTCTATCCATTGTTCTTCAGGCACTCTTTGTATCAGATCTAATCCCTTGAATCTATTTGTCACTTCCACTGGGGATTTGATTTAGGTCATACTTGAATAGTCCACTGGAGAAGGGAATGGCAAACCACTTTAGTATTCTTGCCTTGAAAACCCCATGAACAGTATTAAAAGGCAAAAAGATAAAACAATGAAAGATGAACTCCCCAGGTCGGTGGGTGCCCAAAATGCTACTGGAGGGAGATCAGTGGAGAAATAACTCCAGAAAGAGTGAAGGGATGGAGCCAAAGCAAAAACAACACCCAGTTGTGGCTGTGACCGGTGGTATAAGTAAAGTCCAAAGCTGTAAAGAGCAATATTGCATAGGAACCTGAAATGTTAGGTCCACAAATCAAGGCAAATTGAAAGTGGTCAAACAGGAGATGGCAAGAGTGAACACTGACATTTTAGGAATCAGCGAACTAAAATGGACTGGAATGGGTGAATTTAACTCAGATGACCATCATATCTACTACTTTGGGCAAGAATCCCTTAGAAGAAATGGAGTAGCCATCATAGTCAACAAAAGAGGCTAAAATGCAATACTTGAATGCAAATTCAAAAGCGACAGAATGATCTTCGTTCATTTCCAAGGCAAACCATTCAATATCACAGTAATTCCAGTCTAGGTCCCGACCAGTAATGCTGAGGAAGCTGACGTTGAATGGTTCTATGAAGACCTACAAGACCTTCTAGAACTAACACCCAAAAAAGATGTCCTTTTCATTATAAGTGGCTGGAATGCAAAAGTAAGAAGTCAAGAAATACCTGGAATAACAGGCAAATTTGGCCTTGGAGTACAGAATGAAGGAGGGCAAAGGCTAATAGAGTTTTGCCGAGAGAATGCACTGGTCATAGCAAACACCCTCTTCCAACAACACAAGAGAAGACTCTACACATGGACATCCCCAAATGGTCGATACCAAATCAGATTCATTATATTCTTTGCAGCCAAAGATGGAGAAGCTCTATACAGTCAGCAAAAACAGGACTGGGAGCTGACTGTGGTTCAGATCATAAACTCCTTATTGCCAAATTCAGACTTAAATTGAAGAAAGTGGGGAAAACCACTAGACCGTTCATGTATTGCCTTCCTCCATGATCAGTGCAAAGAAACAGAGTAAGACAATAGAATGGGATAAACTAGAGACCTCTTCAAGAAAATTAGAGATACCAATGGAACATTTCATGCAAATATAGCACAATAAAGTACAGAAATGGTATGGACATAACAGAAGCATAAGACATTAAGAAGAGCTGGCAAGAATATACAGAAGACCTATAGAGAAAAGAACTTCATGACCCAGATTATCTCGATGGTGTGATCACTCACCTAGAGCTAGACATCCTGGAATGTGAAGTCAAGTGGGCCTTAGGAAGCATCACTACAAACAAAGCTAGTGGAGGTGATGGAATTCCAGTTGAGCTATTTCAAATCCTAAAAGATAATGCTGTGAAAGTGCTCAATATGCTAGCATTCAATATGCCAGCAAATTTGGAAAACTCAGCAGTGGCCACAGGACTGAAAAAGGTCAGTTTTCATTCCCATCCCTAAGAAAGGCAATCCCAAAGAATGTTCAAACTACCACACAATTGTACTCATCTCACACACTAGTAAATTAATGCTCAAAATCTCTTAATCCCAGCTTCAACAGTACATGAACCATGAAGTCCCAGATATTGAAGCTGGATTTAGAAAAGGCAGAGGAACCAAAGATCAAATTGCCTGTCTGTTGGATCATCAGAAAAGCAAGAGAGTTCCAGAAAAACAACTACTTCTGCTTTATTGACTATGCCAAAGCCTTTGATTGTGTGGATCACAATAAACTGTGGAAAATTCTTTAAGAGATGGGAATACCAGATCACCTGACGTGCCCCCTGAGAAATCTGTATGCAGGTCAGGAGGCAACAGTTAGAATTGGACATGGAACAACAGACTGGTTCCAAATAGGAAAAGGAGTACATCAAGACTCTATATTGTCACCCTGCTTATTTAACTTATATGCAGAGTACATCATGAGAAATGCTGGGCTGGATGAAGCACAAGCTGGAATCAAGATTGTTGTGAGAAATACCAATAGCCTCAGATATGCAGATGACACCACCCTTATAGCAGAAAGTGAAGAAGAACTATAGAACCTCTTGATGAAAGTGAAAGAGGAGAATGGAAAAGTTGGCTTAAAGCTCAACATTCAGAAAACTAAGATCATGGCATCTGGTCTCATCACTTCATGCAAATAGATGGGGAAACAATGTAAACAGTGAGAGACTTTATTTTCTTGGGGTCCAAAATCAGTGCAGATGGTGACTTGAGCTATGAAATTAAAAGACGCCTACTCCTTGGAAGAAAATTTATGACCAACCTAGACTGCGTATTAAAACACTGAGACATTACTTTGTCAACCAAGGTCTATTTTGTCAAAACTATGATTTTTCCAGTAGTCCTGTATGGATGTGAATGTTGGGAGTGTAAAGAAAGCTGAGTGCTGAAAAATTATTGCTATTGAACTGTGGTGTTGGAGAAGACTCTTGAGAGTCCCTTGGACTGCCAGGAAATCCAACCAGTCCATCCTAAAGGAAATCAGTCCTGAATATTCACCGGAAGTACTGACACTGAAGATGACACTCTGATACTTTAGCCACCTGATGTGAATAATTGACTCATTTGAAAAGGCCCTGATCTTGGGAGAGATTGAAGCTGGGAGAGAAGGGGACAACAGAGGATGAGATGGTTGGATGGCATCACCAACTCAATGGACATGAATTTGGGTAAACTCCAGGAGTTGGTGATGGACAGGGAGGCTTGTCATGCTGCAATCCATGGGGTTGCAAGGAGTTAGACATGACTGAGCGACTGAACTGAACAGTCTAGTGGTTTTCCCTACATTCTTAAATTTATATCTGAATTCTTCCAAAAGGAGTTAATAATCTGAGCCACAGTCTGCTCCTGGTTTTGTTTTTGCTAACTGTATAGAGCTTCTCCATCTTTGGCTACAAATAATATAATCAATTCAATTTTGTATTGACCGTCTTGTGATGTCATGTGCAGATTCGTCTTTTGTGTTGTTGAAATAGAGGGTTTGCTGTGAGCAGTGTGTTCTCTTGGCAAAACTCTGTTAGCTTTTACTGTGCTTCATTTTGTACTCCAAGGCCAAACTTGTCTGTTACTCCAGGTATCTTTTGACTTCCTACTTTTGTATTCCCGTCCCTTGTGTGGAAAAGAACTTCTTTTTTTTGGTGTCAATTCTAGAAAGCCTTCTAGGTTTTCATAGAATTGTTCAACTTCACTTCCTCAGCATTAGTGGTCAGGGCATAGGCTTGGATTACTGTAATTTTGAATGGTTTGCCTTGAAAACGAGCAGAGATCATTCCGTCGTTTTTAAGACTGCACCCAAGAACTGTGTTTTGGAATCTTTTGTTGACTACGTTTTCTAAGGGATTCTTGCCCACAGTTGTTGATATAATGGTCATCTCAATTAAATTTGCCAATTCCTATCCATTTTAATTTACCAATTCCTAAATTGTTGACGTTCACTCTTGCCATTTCCTGTTTGACCACTTCCAATTTGCCTTAATTCGTGGACCTAACATTCCAGATTCTTATGCAATCTTGTTCTTTACAGCATCAGGTTTTGTTTTCACCACCACACACATCCACAGCTGGGCATCGTTTCCACTTTGGCTCAGCCTCTTCATTCCTTCTGGAGCTATTTCTCTAGGGGCATATTGGACACCTACCAACCTCTGGGGTTCATCTTTCAGTGTCATATTTTTTGCCTTTTCATACTCTTCACGGGGTTCTCAAGGCAAGAATGCTGAAGTAGTTTGCCCTTCCCTACTTCGGTGAACCATGTTTTGACAGAACTCTCCACCATGACCCGTGTGTCATAGGTGGCTCTACAAGGCATGGCTCATAGTTTAATTAAGTTACACCAAGTTGTGATCCATTTGATTATTTTGGTTCATTTTCTGTGACTGTGGTTTTCATTCTGTCTGCCCTCTGGTGGATGAGGATAAGAGCCTTGCACACGCTTCTTTATGGGAGCTACTGGCTGTGGGGAAAACTGGGTGTTGCTCTGGTGGGCAAGGCCATGTTCAGTAAATCATTAATTCAGTTTTCTGCTGATGGGTGGGGCTGTGTTCCCTCCTTGTAATTTGACCTAAGGCCAAACTATGGTAGGGCTAATAGCAACCTCCTCCAAAAACACTTATGCCAGCATGCTGCACCTTCCAGGACTGCTGATGTCAGTGTCCCCAACCCTACAGCAAGCCACTGCTGACCCAACTAGAAATTAGGAAAAATATTTTCAAGTAATTTAAAAGAATGATGAAAGATACACAAGGTTATAAGAAAAAGTTTCCTTAGGAGATTTTATTCAAGCTGTGGTATGGAAGATTAGAAATAAGACCATAGGCATGAACATTTCCAAAGACAATGTGTGTAAGAGTCTTGAGAATCTGGAAGAAAGTAAGGGTAATGGACACATATGACTGAGGACACATATGACCAGAGATGGAGTTTTAAGGTCTTGGCTATTACGCTGTTAGTTACAGACCCTGATATACAATTACCTCCTATGTTAAATATCTCCCTTTAGATCTTCCATGGGTCCCTTGCAATCAAAATATTGAAAGCAAAGCTAAATATTGCCATGCTCCTGCTCTTTTATTCTTTATATCTGTAAATACAACCATGATATACCCTGATGTTTAAGCCCAAAACATTACTGCAAGTTCTGTCTGTCACAGGCCATGAGGTTACTCTATTCTGTTTCTTCAGCATCTCTGGACTAAGTTCTCTACGCCCCAACCCCCACCCTACGGCCCCCCCACCCCCCTTTTATCCCGGGCACTTGGAATGCTACAGTCTCTTAACTATTCTCCGGTTGCTTTGTGGAAGACACAATCAAACCCGTAGTGAAAATCTGGTTTAAATATACTGACTGATGATAGCACAGGCATGCCAATAGGACACTAAAAGGGTTGTACCCACTTAATGAGTCTTCTAAGCTGAGAAACCCAGGTTCCAAGATGGGTATAGAAATGGCTTCAGGGAGCCGGGGGAGGAGATTGATATGGAGTTTGTCATCCTTGAGGGGTGGGGCTGGAGGAATGGTTCCGTACAAGAGTTTACGAGTTCCCTTTGCTGGTTTGTACTTCTTGCTGACACCAAGGCAGCGGACACGAGCTTTCTCCTCAACTTGCCCACTTGTGAGATAAACAGGGATCTTAAGGTTGTCGGTGGTTGAATATCAGAAATGGAGTCAAGCTTTTTATTACACAGGTCCTCATGACTCAGTATTGAGCACCTAAATTTACTCTTGTGTTTCAGTCTAAGGGACTCTTCTAAAATTTACATTATTTCATATTTTTTTGTTTGAGTGTAACTCCATTCCTGATAAGGCACATGAGTATAACTCCATTTCCTGATGATGGGAAAGATTGAAGGCAGGAGGAGCAGGGGACAACAGTGGATGAGATGGTTGGATGGCATCACTGACTCAGTGGACCTGAGTTTTTGAGTAAACTCCAGGAGTTGGTGATGGACAGGGAAGCCCGGCGTGCTGCAGTCCATGGGGTTGCAAAGAGTCTGACATGACTGAGCGACTGAACTGAATTCCATTGCCATATATGAAATTCCAGGTTTCTTAAAGTGGTGCATAAGCGCCATCATTCCAATGTTCTGCTCGTACTTTCAAATTTTCTCTCACTATTTCTACCTTCAGGCTCCATATCCAGCCACACTGGATTCACTGAAGCATCTTAATGTGCCTAATTTCTAACTTCTGGATTTCTGTGGGTATTCTTACCAATGTCTGAAGGACTATTCTCTGTTCTGCTCCCATAAGCTACTTTTTCAGTTTTTAGTTTCAGGTTTTTTGAGGTATAATTTACATAAAAATTCACCATTTAAAATTTTTTAAATTTATTTTTTAAATTGGAGTGTAATTGCTTTGCAGTGTTGTTTTAGGTTCTACTGTAGAGCATTGTCATATGTAGACATAGATCCCCTCCTTCTAAAGCCCCCCTCCCCAACCCCAATCCCACCCCTCTATGTCATCACAGGGCCCTGAGCTGAAGCCCCAGAGTCATAAAAGATGTGGTACATATATACAGTGGAATATTACTCAGGCAGATAAAGGAAAGAAATGTCACCCTTTTTAAGTCAGTGAAACATGACAAATGCATAGCGTGATATAGCTACTATAATCAAAATATAGAAGGTTTCACCCACAACAAGTTGTCCTTTTATGCCACTTTGCAGTCAAAATGCACCCTGTCACCATTTCCAGTCTGTACCGATCTGACTTATGTCCTTGTAGTTTTGCCTTTTCTATGATGTCTTATGAGTGGAATTATAAATTTGGTAATGCTTTATTTATAACATTTCCACTTAACTTATTGTTTTATAATTACACTCGATAATTATCTTCTACATATTTGAATATATTCAATAGTTTGTTCCTTTTTGTTGCTGAATAAATATTATGTTGTAGATATACTACAATGTGTTTATGCATTGATCATAGATATATGTGCCATTTCCAGTTTAAGGCAGTTATTAAATATATTTTCTGTAAATATTTTCAAATAGACCTTTTTGTGTGGATATAAATTTTCATTTTTTAAGGTGAGTACATAGGAATAGGATTGCACATTTTATGGTGAGAATAAGTTTAATTTTATAAGAAAGTATAGAACTTTTCAATATGGTTATACCATTTTAAATTCTTACCTGCTATGTATGAAGTGTTCACTGGCTCAAATCCTTATGTTGATACTTTTAGTTGTTAAAAATATCCATTCTAGTAGGCAGATAATATATCTTATTGCATTTTAAAAATAACTAATGATGATGCATATCTTTTTGTATGCTTACTTGCCATTAATATATCTTATTTGTTGATGTATCTATTCATATGTTTTTGACCATTATTTTAATTGGATTGATGACATTATTATTGTATTGAATTATCAGAGTACTTTATGTTCTTAGAAAGATCCTTTGGCTCAGATATATCTGATTCTGACAACTTTTGTTTGTCCTGTTCTCCTGGCTTCAGTAGTTCTTTGCCTGGATCTGCTGCCCCACCCCAGCATTAGAAAGCTTTTAATTTTATTCCCCCACAGGAGGCAGTGGCTTTTTCTCTGGGACAGAGAATATGGGTTTTCCTGACTTTCTCTTAGTGGCTTATTGTTTTTGCATGGTATGTAAGAAGGACCTATGAAATCCTAGGGAGTTTGTATTTTTGTACGATACAGAGGGAAGGAGGCCCTCTTTTGTATTGCCATTTCTCCCGTCTTTCTCAGAATCATCAGTGGAGCGTCTGGAGAAAGCTGGAGAATGAGTTCAAACACCTCATATATCTGGGCTCTTGAGAATTCTCAACCCTCGCTCCAGCCTAAACTTGACATCTATACGTTTTTTAAATTTCTTTTAATTTATTTTTTTTTTACTTTTTTTTTTGTACATTTTTTAACAATTAATTTTTTTTCTTCTCCTGTGACACCATGGTGGCTGCTTCTTTCTTGCTGACCGAAGACTTGTGGGTAGAAGGAAGGAAAGCAGAGTAGATTGTTGCTCAGAAAACTCTGTGGTTGAGGGTGGGTGGGAAGAGATGATAAGGGGAAGTGTGGGTTGTTTCTGTCTGTATAGATATCTTGATGTGTATTCTTAGTATAATTCCAATGGAAGAGTAGGACCGCTGGAAAGGTCTTTGTATAATTCTGAATCTCTTATTTTACCCAGGTAAATTCAGTATTTAAATTATAAATCAAAACTTTATTAAAAATTTATTCACAGTTTACTTGAAGTTCACATTTAAACTCCAACACCTGAAAGCAGAGAAAAATAAAATGCCTAGTGCAACACTTTGTTCTCTTGATAACTCAGGAATTTAGTTGTTATTGTACTAATCGAATAAACTTATACTAAAAATTGAATTTACATATTACATCTATATTGCACCATATATATTAAGTTTATAATTAGTGAACAACATATATATACAATTATAGACATAAATTCATTAAAATGATATATTAGGTTAATTTTTCACTAAAGTCTGCTAGGAATATGTATATTCTAAATGCTGAATCAAAATTATTCAAAAATTCATTGACGGTTCACCTCCTCTCTTTTCTCATGATGCACAGTCTTGAATCTCTTTGACTTTCAAGAGTTCAGGCAATCATTAATTACCAGCCTCCTATTAGAAGTCAATCTCAAGTATATTCAACTTCTGTCCACACAGATCTGTTCCTTGTTTACAAAGATGTAAAAACCAAAGAGAATGTATTAAAAACAGGTAGTAAAGCCTGATTACACGTAAGAGTCAACACATTTGACCTGGAAGAGACCATAGAGCTTATTAATAATTTGCTTCTTATTAAAAAAGAAAAGAGCCGAAGCATCTGTATGGTACTGTAAAGTTAAAAGGTTAGTTATCAGGACTATTGTGGAAATCTCCTCTAATTCCAACAACTCTCCTTCCAGTGTCTCTTTCCTCCTTTATGGATGGAACAGCATATGAGCACTGGGCAGCTCTACATTCATGTCACAAAGCGTTCTCCACTCATCCCTGTTTCCCCCACCTTGCCTTTGGTGAGACTGTTGGACTATAATCCCCGTTGTTTCTTCAAGAAAGTGTCAGTGGGTGATCAAATAATGATCATATATATCCAAGCCAGGCCAGATTTTAATTGTCTACAATAGCACACAACTATTCAGCTTTACTGAAAACTTGGGGGATAATTTAAAAATTATGACTTAGAAGGAGATGATTTGTTTAGACACTATATTATGTATAAGACTAATTGAGGCAAAAAGTGTGTTAACCATTCCATAGGTTGTACCCCTCACACCACTTGAGGCTCATTTCTCCCCAGTTTTTTTATCTCACTTGATACGGGCAAAGAACCCTCTCTTTGGCTTGAGGCTTTGTGCTAGGATCCATTTTATTTCCTCTTCCTGGCAACTAGTATCGTGTATCCTAAGGTCAGAATGGCTTCATTTACCCTACTCTGGGATGTGGGAGGTTGTGTGAGTGAGGGTTGGCTGCAGCTGGACTGTCCACAGTGAGGTGTAGCGCTCCATGACCAAAGGAACATTCCAGAGTGGGCTTTGTTATGCCAAGCAATTCCCTTCAACATCTGCAATACAATTACTGTGAGGCAGAGAGTAAACGTTCCTCCTGATTCAAATGGAACCAGTTTAACTACGCAAACCCACAGGTCCATGAACACAGCTGCCCCTCCCCACCACTAGTCTCATACGAATACACACATCTTGAAACTAATTGTCCACCAGTTTACAATCTTGATCAGTAGGTTTTACTTGGGATAAGCGCAGCACAGATGGTGGGCAAAATAATCTTATATAGTATGACAGACACTTAAATTTTACTAGTTATATGTCCAGTATGCATTATTCTTCCAGCTTTATTACTCTATCATTGACATGTAACATTGGGCAAGTTTAACATGTACAATGTGATGTTTTACTATACATATATACTGTAAAATAATTATCATAATAAGGCACTTGGGGTCTTCAGTTTACATGTATCATCCTCCACCCGAATTACTGCTGTGTTTCTTGCCTAATCAAGAATCTGTTCTCTACTCTCATACTCCAGTAGTCATGAAACACAGTGAAGCAGCCAGGTAGAAGCCTTGCTCAGGCATCTTGTGGTGTGTTTATGCAGTCTGGGCGCCAAGAGGTATACCCTTTCGTATGAGAAAAATTCTCAGCCATGAACTCAGGCACTCAACAGGCTCTGGTGCAGATTTGTGGATTCAGTGGTATGGAAAATAGAGGTAATACGTGTGTCAGAAGAGATTAAAAATAGATCAGATTTGTGTCTCAAATCCAGTAATTGCTCTAGGTTAAGTTTCTGTTCAAGACCAACCAAAATTTTAAAGTAAAATATTCTTAGGAGTGTAAGGCTACCATATCTTTAATATAATTATGTTCAAGCAAATATAAATGTACAGCTGATTAATCGGCTTCATTCTTCTCATCTAAAAATGTTTGCATTTAAGAAATTGCATTATTACTTTAACTTCATTTTTTTTTAGTTTAAACTTTTTAAATGGCATACATTTTTTTCTATTTATATTTATAATCATCTATTTATTGTAAGTGCTACCAGTTTCCCTTATTTTAGTAATACATAGTATGTCTTAAAAATAAATTTGTTCAAATATAAAAATTTTATTTAAATAAAAATAATATAGACAAGTCAAGATGTGACCTGAAAGCATAAATGTTGTTTGAAAATGATACCAACTTGAAAAGCAATGGCTTTAGGGAGAGAAAGGTTTAACGACTTAAAAGACTTTAAAGGTTTAAAGACTGCAAGACAGTCTGAGTAGAATTCTAAGCACAGTTGAAAGAGCCCATTAACGGGTCCTGCGGGCCAGACCACTGCTATGCTTCCAGGCTTCTCATTTCAGAGGTGTCCACCCACTGAGGTCTACACCAGTCGGCAAAGTTACAGTATAATCGCTTCTTGATATCTGTGTCATATATCGTTTTTAGCTCTGATGTTTTCAAACTATTCTTTCCAGCAGTGTTGGAGAAAAAGCCACTGGATACATTGTTCATTTTATGTGAAAAAGTTTCCATTTTAGAGGAGGAAGAGTCCTCTTTGAAACTAAACAGCTGTGGGTTTGAAATTCAAAATCTAGTTTTATATCAACTGTGAGGAAACTTGGGCAAGATTCTAAAACTTTCTGTGCTTTTCTGTGCTGCTTCTGTCTAAAATTAGAATAGTAATTCCACAGTAAGTTAGGCATATTAAATGAGAATATATATGCATGTGTATGTATGAGATACACACATATGGCATCTTGACTTTGTTAACATGAAGAACAGAGGGGTTGTTGATATGTTATGATCATTTTATGAAAATGATCTCAAAATGCAGCTCATAGAAAGAAGGGATTTCCTTTTCTTTTGTTAAGAAGCGAATCAAATGGAGTAATCATTGTTTCTCTTAGTATGGAAATGTTGACCTTGCCACTTGAGCATGACCTAGGAAAATGAAAAAAATGATAGAAATCCTTGCCAGAGAAATCATACGTGGAAAATTCATTGCTTTCTGGTCAGGAGGATTTGGTGGGGGCCGGGGGGGGGGCGGGTGGTAGTGTTGAAGTAGCAATGCTGAGGGATTGCCTGTGACACATCTCTCAGCCGAAGCTCTGAACGTGTCCTGGGGAGTGAGGGTGTCCGGTAACTTGGCGGTGGTGGGGTGGAGTCAGAAAGGATGGGGACTGCTCTCTATGTGGGACACTGGGAGGAAGGCACAGGTGTGTCTTTTAGCAACCTGAGTTTGGTGATACCGCAGCAGTGTTCAGGTGGATCAGACTGAGATGGCTTTCCTGCTTTCCTGGGACCAGCACATGTTGACAGGATATGCACAGTTTCCCTGTGCAACGTTAGGCAGCTGCAGAGAGCTGGAGTCAGGATAAAGAGGCTGCCTTGCTCGCTTGACTTGGTGACTAGAGGCCGATGCTATGCACTATGAACTCTGCTGTGGTCTTATGACACATCTCTAAGGGTGCCTAGTGTGACCATAATGCCTTAACTGTCACTGTTTCTGGAATGAGACAAGGATAACCTTTGACTGGCCATTGAGATTCTGGAAAACACTCAAAAATTCAAAACTCACTCTTTTCCATGTAAATGGCCCTCCTCCAATACACTCAGATGCTGTGTCTAAGGAGGTGAAGGAGGGAGGTGAGTCAGAAACACTGAGTAGAAGCAAAAATCAAAGACTCTTCTTTTTGTTAAACAAAGTCTTTAAAATAGGACTGAGAAAAAGTTGAACTTTAAATTGGCTGACTCACAACATAGATGACTTAAGTGTGAAGATACTGATATAGTATTGATCGGCAAGCTTAAGTTTCTTCATTTCTAAAGGTAGAGAGTTGTGAGGAAAAGATGATTGGATCAGTTATGGAAAAAATACAGAACTACATTTTCTTTGCAAATCTGAATAATAGTGTGATTAAGTTTTGACCACACCTGACATATATCAAAATGCTAGATTTCTAACAATAAAATATTAATTTCTTTTACCTAGTACCATGCTTAAAGAAACAAATGAAGATATTCTAATAAAAATTTAACATGTCCACTCTGTAATTCATTCAGTCACACCTCTTATATATCCTACTTATAGTATTTTTAAGTGCATAAAGTTAAGATTTTATAAATTGGAGACTGAAGATAAAATGAGTCTTAATGGTTCCTCTTAGATTTCTAATGTCAGTGGACCTTTCACAGTGACAAGCAATCTCATCATGTTTCTTTCTTTTCTTTTTTTTTTTTTCTTCTTGGTAAAAGTTTAACTCCTTCCTAGGGAAATGAGGCTGAGAGGATCTGAAGCCTCCATCATAATCTCTTATCCCTATAGAGAGAGCAAATCTGAAAATAGTGTATCTATGATGAGATACTGAGGACAAGCATACCTGGCTGGTATTCTCTGAGCCACTGATCAAGCTGTGTTTAAGTTTCAGTTTTGTTAAATAATGTATTCCTTTAATATATTAAAGGTGGTTTGGTCAGGTATTCCATCATTTTTATCTGAAAAAATCTGACTAATAACAGAAAACAAGAGCCATGGACAGAGTAAAGGGTCCACATAGTGTTTGGAAAGATGTCCAAATTGAGCTTAGAGGGAGGGCCTGAGAACTGATACTTCCCTGGAGCATCCTCATGGCAAGATGAAATCTTTTATGACGTTCCCTCAGGGAGGGAGCCCAGGGGGTTTGTGCATTAGCCATGCTCCTTATCATCTCATTTAGATTTATACACATTGAAAGACAATTGAAATTTTTAATTATGAAAGAGTAAATGAATCACATTTGATGAAATTTATGGAAATTAAGCAGGCTGAGTTTCACTAATGTACTTTGCCAACAAATAAAAGCATAAGCCTGCCCATTCACGTTTTAACATTAACCATGTTTTGTTCTTTACTTTTAATAAATGTTATTGTTCTCCTCCTTAATTCCATTATTTTCAATACTTTTACATTTCCTATTCTTCCTAAACCTGGCCTGCAAAAAGCACTTAGCTAAGAGATTTATTCTGTATTTGTTGGAGATCATTTTGAGACTAGTTATAAGCATCACTCTTGAAAGAAGTGGAGGGTGCAACCATATGCTAAATGTTCAGCATTTCCCCATTAAGGAAGGGAACAGAATGGCTTTTCAAAGTCCTTCATTCTTTCCTCCATCTCCACATTATGTGCCTCCATCCTAGGAGATTTAATGAAAATGCTAATTCAAAAGGATGCTTCCAATTAAGCAACTGAAAACAAGAAAACAATACAAAACACTTAAACTCTTTTTAAAATCAACTTTCATTCCTTCATTTCCTATTCTGTACTTTTTCCCCTGGGCTACTTTAGGAAAGTCCATGACTTCACTAGTCATTGAGAAAATGACTTATAAAATTATTTCTCTAGCCCAGTTTTCTCCTCAAAGTTCCAAACTAGTGTAGCCAGAAGCTAATTGTTTTTATGTTTGATTTAATTTATTTTTGAAACCTTTTTATTTTGTATTGGAGTATAGCTGATTAACAATGGTTTGTGACAGTCTCAGGTAAATGGTGAAGGGACTCAGCCACGCATATTCGTGTATCAATTATTCCCCAAACTCCCCTCCCATCCAGACTGTCACATAACATTGAACAGAGTTCCCTGTGCTATACAATAGGTCCTTGTTGATTATCCATTCAAAATATAGCAGTTAGTACATATCCATCCCAAACTCCCTAACTATCCCTTCCCTCCCCATCCTTACCCCTGACAACCATAAGTTCATTATCTAAGACTGTGAGTCTGTTTCTAAGTTCATTTGTATTATTTCTTTTTAGATTCCACATATAAGGGGTGTCCAACTATATTTCTGACTTACTTCAGTCAGTATGACACTCTCTAAGCCCATCCATGTTGTTGCAAATGGCATTTTTTCATACTTTTTAAATGACTGAGTAATATTCCATTGTGTATGTATATACCACATCTTCTTTTTCCACTCCTTTTTCAATATACACTTAGGTTGCTTCCATGTCTTGGCTATTGTTTAACAGGCCAGCAGCTAATTTTATCTCTCTTTTAAAAAATACATTAAAAGTAATCCAAAACTCAATGTGTCCAAAATTGAATTTATTACCAACCTCTTCGCAGTTCAGGAAATCAAGGGATACCTATACTATTCCCCTGATGCTGAGAAAGATTAAAGGTAGGAGGAGAAGGTGACAATAGAGAATGAGATGGTTGGATGGCATCACCAACTCGATGGACATGAGTTTGAGCAAGGTCTGGGAGTTGGTGATGGACAGGGAAGCCTGGCACGCTGTAGTCCATGGGGTCACAAAGAGTTGGACATGACTGAGCCACTGAACTGAACTGATACTATCCCCCATGTTTAATCCATCACAGTCAAGTTCACCATTTGTATATCTTTCACATCTCTTTAGTTCTCTCTAGCCTCAAAGCAGTGATCTGTTCAAAATACAAATATAATAATGCTACAACCATCTCCTTACTCCATACATACTATGTTTAATCTATCCAGTGTCTTCATTAGGAAAGAGACCATGTCTGCTTTTGCTTACTATTGTATGCTCAGCAATGCAACAGTACCTATCACATGTTAAGAAATGAATACCTACTTAGGAAATAAAAGAGAATCAAACTATTCATATGGAAATATGGTAAAGAGTTAACTATGTATTCTGAAAGGTTCTGGCTGGAGATATAATGGGGAAACTTAGAAAACAACTTCTGATAATATTTTGGATTACTTTATAGCACATATTTACTCTCCTACCTCCCTTCCACTGTGGTCAGGGTATACTTCTGGGATTCTTGACTTTGAGATCAGTCACATTACTTGCACTGTTTAAAGGGAATTTAGGAGACATGATATAAACGGAAGCTTGAATTATGCATATGAGCTAATGTTTGCACCTCCATCAGTGCCATGTGGAAGACTTTTCCTTGGATATTGTTCTAAGGTACCAGGTTTAGGGATTGTCCAAATAATTAACAATAGTTTAAGCATTATAGATCCCATGACAGAGGCCTAACTACAACTTAAAAAGCAAAAAAGATGCTGTTTTGAATAGTGAAGTATTTGGGGTAGATCACTGAACTGAATGCTTACCAAGATGGCCCTAAGGTTTCCCTCAGCTTGGCTAAACTTTAGACAGGTTTCATCCTGACTCTAGGTTCCTGACTTTTCTTAGAGCATTTACTTTAGAAAAGCTTCACTTATAAATAGTTTCCCTGCCCCTTCGAGATGTAAACCTTCTCATAACCTCTTGCAGTATTGCAACCTAGGATGCTAGAAATGTGATCAAGAAAGGTAGAACCCAAACTCCCAGTCTCTGTGGGAAGGTAGGAGACTAACTTTCATAAACACCAGTTAGCAAACACGAGTGGCCTGATCACATTAAACAAATTCTCCACTAATATATAACAGTAGTACTTCTTCACCAGTTAACCCCAACAATTGAGCAGTTTCCTGCCTTTATGTATTTCAACAGGTTTGAAATACACAAAGGACTCTTATGGCAATGCTCTATTTTTAAATTGAAATATAGCTGACCTACAGTGTTATATTAATTTTAGGTGTACAACATTGTTCTTCAGTATTCATATATATTATGAAATGATCACCGTGATACGTCTAATTAACATGTTACCCCATGTAAAGTTACTATCGTTTTGTTGACTCTATATCATGTACATTGAGCTGTGCTGTTCTTAGCCACTCAGTTGTGTCTGACTCTTTGTGACCCCAGGGACGATAGCCCGCCAGGCTTCTCTTGTCCACAGGCTTCTCCAGGCAAGAATACTGGAGTGGGTTGCCCTGCCCTCCTCCAGGGGAATCTTCTCGTCCCAGGGATTGAACACAGGTCTCCTGCATTACAGGCAGATTCTTTACCATCTGAGCCGCTAAGGGAGCCCAAGAATACTGGAATGGGTAGCCTATTCCTTCTCTAGGGGAATTTCCTGACCGAGGAATCGAACTGGGGTCTCCTGCATTGCAGGCAGATTTTTTACCAGCTGAGCTACCCAGGAAGCCCATCAAATACATTACATTCCCTTATTTATAATCTGAAGTTTGTACCTCTTAACACCCTTAACTAATTTTGCCTGATCCTCCTCTCAGGCAATCACCATTTTTTTTTTCTCTGTATCAATGAGTGTTTCTGTTTTGTTTTGTTTGATTTAGATTTCTCATGTAAGTGAACTAGGCCTTTTTGCTATGAACTTTCCTCTTAGACTGCTTTTGCAGTATCCAATAGCTTTTGAAAAAATGTGTTCTTATTTTCATTTCAAGTTTTTAATTTCTTTATTTCTTCATTGGCCTATTAATTTTTTAGTAACATTTTGTTTAGGTTCCACGTATTTGTGTCTTTTTCAGTGTTTTTATAATTTATTTATCATTTTATACCACTATGCTTCGAAAGGATGCTTGATATCAATTCAGTCTTCTTAAATTTATTGTAACTTGTTTTATGGCCTAAGATGTGATCTATCTAGGAAAATGTTCTATATGAATTTGAAAAGAAGTTATCTTTGGCTGCTTTGGGGCTGAATGTTCTGAATATACACACACATACACACACACACACACACACACACACACACATATGTGTAATCTATCCAATCCAATGTATCATTTAAGGCCAATGTTTTCTTATTGATTTTCTCTATGGATGATCTATATATTAATGTAAGTGAAACATTTAAATCCCCTACTGTTATTACATTATTGTCAGTTTCTCCTTTTATGTTTATTAACAATTGTTTTATATACCTAGGTTTTCTGGTGTTGGGTGCATAGATATTTACAATTATTTTATGTTGTTCAATTTTTCCCATTATCATTATGTAATTCTCTTCTTTGTTTCTTGTTAGTCTTTGTCTAAAGTCGATTTGTCTGAAATAAGTATTACCACACCAGCTTTCTTTTTGTTTCCATTTTCTTGGAATATCTTTTTTCATCATGTCTCTTTCAGTAGGTTATATGTTTTAGATCTGAAGTGAGTCTCTTGTAGGCAGCATATAGGTCGATGCTGTTTTATTACCCATTCAGCCACCCTATTCTGATTGGAGCATTTGTTCCACTGACATTTAAGGTAATTATTGATAGGTATGTATTTACTGCTGGTTTGTTCATTGTTTTCTGTTTGTTTTTGTAGTTCTTCTGTGTTCTTTCTTCTTTTGGTCTCTTCTGTTGTGGCTTGAGGATTTTCTTTAATTTTATGTTTCAGCTTCTTTCAATGTTACTATTATCTGTATCTGTTATATGGTTTTGTTTTGTGCTTACCATGAGATTCATGTATATAGATAGATTTTCATCCATTATTTTTTCAAATAAGTTTTCTGCCCTTTTCTTTCTCTCTTCTCTTTCTTGAACTCTTACAATGTAAAAGTTAGGTCCCTTAAACTACCCACATTTTAAAAAATTCTTTTTGTTTCCTTTTGGCTGTTCTGATTGACTGATTTCTGCTATTTTGTCTTCCAGATCCCTCATCTATTCTTTTGGATTATCTGCTGTTGATTTCCTCTAGTGTATTTTTCATTTAAGTTGTGGTCTTCTTTAGATCTGCTTGGTTCTTACTTATATTTTGTAACTATTTGTTGATATTTTCATTGTGATCCTCCATTCTACTCTTGAGTTTGAGGAGCATATTTATGAACATTAGTTGAAATCTTCTTCAGGTAATCACTGATCTCTGTATCATTTTTTTTTTCTGGGCTTTTACTTTGTCCCTTTATTTGAAATATATACCTCTTTGTCCTCATTTTTTTTAAACTTCATGTTTCTTGTTTTGTTTTTGTATTTTGTTAGTGAATTAGGTAAAAGTGTTACTTCTCCTGGTCTTAAAGTTATGGCTTTCTGTCAGCACATCTGTGTAGATTCTGTGTGCTGATGGCATTGGCAGGCCACATAGGTCTGGAGAGAAAATTGCCTGGAGGGTGCTAGAGCATGTCACTCTGAGGCTGTCTTGTCAGGAAGGCTAGCACTGCAGTGGGTGTGGACTGGAGGAATCCTGGTGGTACCATTCCATGGCTTCTTGGTGGGAGAGCTGGAGTTAGGGCAGGTGGGCGGGAGTCTGAGGGATGTTGCACTGTGGCTGCCTTGGGTGCCAACTGAAGCTGATGTGGGCCAGGGACCTGGAGTGTGCTGGTGTGGTCTTGGAAGGCTGGCAAGAGTGCCCGTAGCATGTTCCTGTCTGTGCTATCAAGGGATGGGGCACAAAAAGTGCTCTCTGGTGCCTCTGACCCCTAAGAGAGTCTCAGCAGTTCCCTACCCATTTGGCATTAACTCTATGGTGAGTGAATGGTTTTCTTTTACATATAGTCAATATGCCTCTTGCACTGCTTTTCTTTGCTGTGCCACATGGTGGGTGAACTTTAGTACAGGCTCTTAGTGACATTGCTCCCTACTGCAAGCCTCTGTGTCCTGGATGGGGTTTCCATCAATGCCGTGGCTTCATGTTTCCTACCAGTCTCAATGTGGCCCTTTTTTTGTTGGTTGAGAGGCAGCACTTGAGTCAGCCCTCAGTTATGATATCTTTAGGAGGAACTACTCTGTATACAGATGTGGATTTGGTATGTTCTTGACAGAAGGTGAATTCAGAGTCTCCCTTGGGAACCATCTCAGACTAGACCCCCTATTGTAGTAGTCTTGAGTGATGTCTTCTCCATCTGGTGTGACCGTCCTTTGATAATGCACATAGAAACTGTTTTCTAGGGAAACAATGAGAAGAATGGTCATGGTCATAAATAATTCACAAGTTGGCTGCAGTGCTTTACGGAGAGCATTCATTTTGTGATGCACGTGCTATCCATACTCTGGCAAGTAATCTCTTTCACATCAAATAAAAATAATTAATAAAAATAGTATGTAACATCTATTGCAAATTTATATTAGCTAGTAGTTCATGGACTTTCCATTACCTGGCTTTAAAAATTTTAATATGAATGGTATTTTGGTATGGTTAGCACAATAAACAGATAAAATGAGGATCAGTGAGGTTAAATATATTCCTTCAGGTCACAATTTCTATATAAGTTTTTTCATTTCTGGCTTATTGCTTCTAGAACCCATATCATTAACACTTCCTGGACAACCCTATGTATATTCTGGAAGTTGTTTAGTGTCCTTTCAAACATATTTTGGAAGAGAGATGTGAGATGCACACATATGGGTTTTCTTTGATTTATGATCAGTGAGGAGAAGGGAAAACTAAAGATATATAGAAAACTACTAAAAATTTAAAACTAAGTGAAAGGCAGAGAAAAACAATTGATTTAAACCCTGAGACAAATGCATCATTTGACTCCAGGCTGAACTAGTAATCTTAATGTTCATAAATGATTTTTTGAAATTTCAACAATTTCCACCAGCCCACATGGGGATATATGATTCTATCTATAAATGAACATTTTATATATAAGAATATACAATAAATTCAAAGATTTTAAAGTGTATATATGTAAAACCAATGATTTCGATAGGTTTTTATTCAGATAGTTACTAATTTTGTTTATTTGGAAGTAGTTTCCTAGTATAATGATTAAAGCCTAAAAATATACACTAAGCATAGACACTGTCTCTGAGTCACAGCATACTAATACAATATATTCTAAGATATTACTAATTGGGTTTTGAAATTAAGCTTTTAGACTTAATTCTTGAGAAGATTTCAAGGCATAATCTCTGGTTAATTTTATCTATATTAAAAATATATATATAAATATATACACAATATATAAAGTTCTATGTGTTTATATATAAAATAGAATGTAGATTTGTAGTTTCACCATGTCATTATGGGCTTCCCTGGTCTCTCAGTGGTAAAGAATCTGCCTGCCAATGCAAGAGATGTGTGTTTGATCCCTGGGTTGGGAAGATCCCCTGGAGAGGAAATGGTGACGAGTATTCTTGCCTGGGAAATCCCATGGATAGAGGAGTCTGATGGGTTGCAGTCCATGGGGTTGCAGAGTTAGGCATGACTTAGAGAATAAACAACAACAGTGTCAAGGATGGTAAGTAATTAAGGTATTTTTCTCCATGACATAATGTGTCTCTAAAATAAAATTATATTTTGTTTTATAAAATTATATTAAGGGGACGACAGAGGATGATATGGTTAGATGGCATCACTGACTCAATGGACATAAGTTTGGCTAAACTCCGGGAGTTGGTGATGGACAGGGAGGCCTGGTGTGCTGCGGTTCATGGGGTCGCAAAGAGTCAGACATGACTGAGCGACTGAACTGAACTGAAATGAAGAGGCACAAAATAAAATTAAAAGGAAATGGGAAAGTACAAAAAAATGAAAGAGCTCCTAGAGTTGGTTTTTCTTTTGTTAAGATTAACTTTAGTAAATACTCTTCTTAAGACCCTACTTTGCTGATAGATGTCTATATAGTCAAAGCTATAATTTTTCCAGTAGTCATGTACGGATGTTAGAGTTGGATCATAAAGAATCAGTTCGGTTCAGTTGCTCAGTTGTGTCCAACTCTTTGCAAGCCTGTGAATCACAGCATGCCAGGCCTCCCTGTCCATCATCAACTCCCGGAGCCTACTCAAACTCATGTCCATCGAGTCGGTGATGCCATCCAGCCATCTCATCCTCTGTCATCCCCTTCTCCTCCTGCCACAAATCCCTCCCAGCATCAGGGTCTTTTCCAGTGAGTCAACTCTTCACATGAGGTGGCCAAAGTATTGGAGTTTCAGCTTCAGCATCAGTCCTTCCAGTGAACACCCAGGACTGATCTCCTTTAGGATGGACTGGTTGGATCTCCTTGCAGTCCAAGGGACTCTCAAGAGTCTTCTCCAACACCACAGTTCAAAAGCATCAATTTTTCGGTGCTCAGCTTTCTTTACAGTCCAACTCTCACATCCATGCATGACCACTGGAAAAACCATAGCCTTGACCAGATGGACCTTTGTTGGCAAAGTAATGTCTCTGCTTTTTAATATGCTGTCTAGGTTGGTTATAACTTTCCTTCCAAGGAGTAAGTGTCTTTTAATTTCATGGCTGTAGTCACAATCTGCAGTGATTTTGGAGCCCCAAAAAATAAAGTCTGACACTGTTTCCACTGTTTCCCCATCTATTTCACATGAAGTGATGGGACAAGATGACATGGTCTTAGTTTTCTGAATGTTGAGCTTTAAGCCAGCTTTTTCATTCTCCTCTTTCACTTTCATCAAGAGGCTTTTTAGTTCCTCTTCACTTTCTTTCAAGGTGAAAGTCATCTTTCACCTTGCACCTAAGCACCTATGCACCTATGTCATCTGCATATCTGAGGTTATTGATATTTCTCCCGGCAATCTTGATTCCAGCTTGTGCTTCTTCCAGCCCAGCATTTCTCATGATGTACTCTGCATATAAGTTAAATAAGCAGGTAACAATATACAGCCTTGACATACTCCTTTTCTATTTGGAACCAATCTGTTGTTTCATGTCCAGTTCTAACTGTTGCTTCCTGACCTGCATACAGGTTTCTCAAGAGGCAGGTCAGGTGGTCTGGTATTCCCATCTCTTTCAGAATTTTCCACAGTTTATTGTGATCTACACAGTCAAAGGCTTTGGCATATTAAATAAAGCAGAAATAGATGTTTTTCTGGAACTCTCTTGCTTTTTTGATGATCCGATGGATGTTGGCAATTTAATCTCTGGTTCCTCTGCCTTTTCTAAATCCAGCTTGAACATCTGGAAGTTCATGGTTCACGTATTGCTGAAGCCTGGCTTGGAGAATTTTGAGCGTTACTTTACTAGCATGTGAGATGAGTGCAATTGTGCGATAGTTTGAGCATTCTTTGGGATTGCCTTTCTTTGGGACTTCCCTGTGGCTCAGATGGTAAAGCCTGTGCCCATAATGCGGGAAACCCAGGTTCAGTCCCTGGGTTGGGAAAATCTCCTGGAGAAGGAAATGGTAACCCACTCCAGTATTCTTGCCTGGAAAATCCCGTGGACGGAGGAACCTGATAGGCTACAGTCCATGTGGTCACAAAGAGTCAGACAGGCCTGAGCGACTTCATAAAGAATACTAAGCACCAAAAAATTGATGCTTTTGTATTGTGATGCTGAAGAAGACTCTCGAGCGTCCCTTTGAATGCACAGAGATCAAATCTAATCAATCTTAAATGAAATCAGCCCTGAATATTCATTGGAAGGACTGGTGCTGAAGCTGAAGCTTCAGTACTTTGGCCACCTCATGCAAAGAGCTGATTCTTTGGAAAAGACCCTGATGCTGGGAAAGATGGAAGGCAAAAGGAGAAAGAGGCAGCAGAGGATGAGATTACCGACCTGTGAACATGAATTTGAGCAAACTCTGGGAGACAGTGGGAGGACAGAGGAGCCTGGCATGTTGTAGTCCATGGGGTTACAAAGAGTCAGACAGGACTTAGTTACTGAACAACAATAGCAAGGATCAACACTTTAAGACCCCAAGAATAAGGGCATCCTTACATTTTGCTACAGGCTAATTCTTGTACTGCAATGGGCCAAGCCTGAAAGTAAGAGGGGTTGGGCAATGGAGTTTCCAACTAGGCAGCTCTGTCCCAGTGACAGAACCTTCTATGAAAGGAGGACATACATTTTGATGAATCACTTGTATTCATAATAGTTTGATAGGTCTTTAAAATAGGACCTGTGAGTTCAGTTCAGATCAGTTGCTCAGTTGTGTCTGACTCTGTGACGCAGCACACCAGGCTTCCCTGTCCATCACCAACTCTTGGAGCTTGCTCAAACTCATGTCCGTTGAGGTAGTGATGCCATCCAACCATCTCATCCTCATCCCTTCTCCTCCTGCCTTTAATCTTTACAGCATCAGGGTCTTTTCCGATGAAGCAGTCGTTCCCATCATGTGCCCAAGTATTGGAGTTTCAGCTTCAGCATCAGTCCTTCCAATCAATATTCAGGACTGATTTCCTTTATATTTGACTGGTTTGATCTCCTTGCAGTCCAAGGGACTTTCAAGAGTCTTCTCCAACACCACAGTTCAAAAGCATCTATTCTTCAGTGCTCAGCTTTCTTTATGGTCCAACTCTCACATACATACCTGATTACTGGAAAAGCCATAGCTTTTACTAGACAGATCTTTGTCAGCAAAGTACTGTCTCTGTTTTTTAATATGCTGTCTAGGTTGGTCATAGCTTTTCTTCCAAGGAGCAAGTGTCTTTTAATTTCATGGCTGCAGTCACCATCTGCAGTGATTTTTGAGCCCCCCAAAATAAAGTCTGTCACTGTTTCCATTGTTTTCCCATCTATTTGCCATGAAGTGATGGGACTGGATGCCATGATCTTAGTTTTCTGAATGTTGAGTTTTAAGCCAGCTTTTTCACTCTCCTCTTTCACTTTCATCAAGACGGTCTTTAGTTCTTCTTCACTTTCTGCCATAAGGGTGGTGTCATCTGCATATCTGAGGCTATTGGTATTTCTCACAACAATCTTGATTCCAGCTTGTGCTTCATCCAGCTTGGCATTTCTCATGATATATTCTGCTTATAAGTTAAATAAGCAGGGTGAAAATATACCGCCTTGATGTACTTCTTTCCCTATTTGGGACCAGTCTTTTGTTCCATGTCCAGTTCTAACTGTTGCTTCTTGACCTGCATACAGGTTTCTCAGGAGGCAGGTCAAGTGGTCTGATATTCCCATCTCTTTAAGAATTTTCCACAGTTTGTTGTGATCCACACAGTCAAAGGCTTTGGCGGAGTCAATAAAGCAAAAGTAGATGTTTTTCTGGAACTCTCTTGCTTTCTCGATGATCCGATGGATGTTGGCAATTTAATCTCTGATTCCTCTGCCTTTTCTAAATCCAGCTTGAACATCTGGAATTTCACCGTTCATTTACTGTTGAAGACTGACTTGGAGAATTTTGAGCATTACTTTGCTAGCATGTGAGATGATTGCAATTGTGCGGTAGTTTAAACATTCTCTGACAGTGCCTTTCTTTGGAATTGGAATGAAAACTGACCTTTTCCAGTCCTGTGGCCACTGCTGAGTTTTCCAAATTTGCTGGAATGTTGAGTGCAGCACTTTCACAGCATCATCTTTTAGGATTTGAAATAGCTCAACTGGAATTCTATCACCCCCATTGGCTTTGTTTGTAGTGATGCTTCCTAAGGCTCACTTGACTTTGCATTGCATGATGTCTGGCTCTAGATGGGTGATCACAGCATCATGGTTATCTGAGTCATGAATTTCTTTTTTGTATAGTTCTGTGTATTTTTTCCACCTTTTCTTAATATCTTCTTCTGTTAGGTCCATACTATTTCTGTAACCTGTGAGTTACTTACCATCTTACCCTCAGGGTACAGGATAGTGATCACTGAAAGAAAAAAAGTACTATTTCCAGGGGAAAGAGAAAAAGGTAGAGAGGGATAGGAATGGGGAAGACTTTTACTTTGACATTATATCAACAAACTGACTGAAATATATTTAAATTATTAATAAAAATAAATGTATTACATATATAAAATATTATTTTAAATTATTTCATCTGATTCTTATAAAAAAATCCCAACAAGAAGCAAAATGAAATATTTTATCATAATATTACAAATAGGAAGATTAACACCTACTATGGGATAGTCATTTTTTGGTCAGAATTTAGATTGTCAATTTAAATCTCTTTAATAACTTTCTATGTAATTGTATTTTGAACAATTGTTGTAGTCATCTTATGTTAACATAGTGAAAAGTAGCCTAATTTTTGGTTAAATATTATCTTCAATACATGCAAATGCAGTTATTACATATTTTGAAAGTTATATTATCCATTATCATAGAGTGTTTGATTATAAAAAACATTTTCAGCAATAGACATTTATTTTTATCATCCTGTTTAGAATTTCTCCAGGTAATATATTGCTTCAGTGTTCCCCAAATATAAAAAAATTCTAATTTTACTTGTTATAATTTAGATACTTAGATATAGCATTTCCATAACAATTACATTAGTTCTACCATTTAAGTAATGAGCTTCTGTTAGTGTTTTATAGATGTAGAAATATATTCATTTAAATGATAATGAAGATGGTAGTTTTTCTGGCATTGTGGTCAAAGATATTTAATCTATTTTATGACAAAGATGATATGAAAATCTCAAGCTTTGTGTATGCGAGAACATTCCTATGCTTCTTTTTGCTATATCGTTTTTAACATTAGGGCTTTCTTTTGTTTTAATTTTCATGCTTGTTTTCTACTGGTTTAGTAAATAAGCATATTGGGAAAAATGTGTGAATACATATATTATGGAAAATACGCACTACAGAGGTCATTATTAGAAATGGACAATCTGTGTCAGCTATGTGTGTGCGCTTAGTTCTAAGCTCAGTCCTGTCTGACTCTTGTGACCCCATAGACTGTAGCCTGCCCTGCTCCTCTGTCCACGGGATTCTCCAGGCAAGAATACTCAAGTGGGTTGCCATTTCCTTCTCCAGGGGATCTTCCCAACCCAGGGATCGAACCTTGGTCTCCTGCAGCGCAGGCAGATTCTTTACTGACTGAGCCACGAGGGAAGCCCCTCTATCATCTCTAGGTCTGTGAAATTTTCACACAAAGCCTTTCACCGGTAATTTAAAGTCATTCTTCTATTAGTAAATTCAGTGCACTCTGGGGAATTTAATTGTTATTGTCTTCTCCAGTAATTTATTCATCAGTGGGAGACATTCTTTTCAAGAATTTTGATTGAAAGCCTATTTTCTTAGCTGGAAACTAGCAACTGTGTTTGTGGAGTATCTTGAAGAAGACCAACAGGAGTGCCAATTTAGAAAACACTTGGTAAAGGAAGTGCCTTCACGAACACTTAATTGTGGATAGCCTGCTTCACTGTATAAATAATTGTTTACGATTGAACTACAGAAATGAGGGGAAGGAAAAAATCTTAAATATACGCATTAGCTTTAAAACATATTCTGCAGCACAGGACATTTTAACAGAGAGTTTTGAAATGAGTGTAAATGGAAAGTGAAGTGTTTGTGTGTGTGTGTGTGTGTGCCTATATACATATATATGTATATAATGCATAATTACATATAGAGTACCATGTGTATATGTGTTAGTAAAGACATTTTGTTAAGTGATATACATATATGTAAAGAGAGAAAACATAATACTTGTAGGAGGTATAAAAATCTAAGTAACTGGTTATATATATGTTGCATACATAGATACATATGTGCTTACATATATACTTACACGTATGTGTATGTTACATATGTTTGTGTGTATACACACACATAACCAAACAGTTTATCAGAGTATACATTTCCTTGGGATACATGCTGCATTTGTGATATGGACACAAATGCTAAGAAAACAGAAGGGTAAAACAGAAGAAAGGCTGGATTAAGTCTCAAAGGATTCGCAGCACATGGAAAATCAGAAAAGGGGAAAAGCAACACAGTGGTCCCAGAGGAAGCGCTGGAGTTAGAATGCCGGGATGACCTGGGCAACAGGAGAGAAGGTACATGGCAAGAATTTGAGATCACATACATTGTAGAGGTGAGCTCTGGATATGCCATGTCCAATATAGCATTGTCTAAATTCAAATGTCAGCAAGTTTGATCACACGTTGGCAACACTGTCCTCCTATTCAGGTTTCTCTAAATATACCATTGTGGCAAATTGTACTGCTGACAAGACTACCTACTTACCACAGTGCGTGTTTCCTGCCTGCTCCCATTCCAAGCCATTTCACAAATCATCACCTCTCTCCAAATAGCTTTCTCAATCTTCTTTCCAAAAATATGTCACTATCTCCTCCAAGAGCTTACTGACTACTCCTCTTTCTTTGTGACAGTTTCAAAAAGACTTTCCAAAAAAGTTTGACTAAACACTCCATTCATTCCAGCAAATACTTTTGCTGAGGCTGGGCCAAATTCTCACAGCTCTCTCTCCTTTGTCCTCTGTCTGAAGTTTATCCATTTATCCAGCTTCCATCCCAGCTCACATCTATCTTCACAGACCTGATCACCCCAGTTCTGAAGTGGTCCCATCCTCTCCTGAACTCTCACAGAATTTATTGTCTGAATAATTCACCCAGCAATGAATCATGTTCTGCCTTGTGACATCTCTTTTAATTGTCTGGTGCTGTTATTTTGGTCTTTTTCTCTCTTCACATGATTATATATCTCTTTTCTCACAAAATAGCACTTATGTATTTTATATTCACCACAGTTCCTGACTCACCACATTGAGATATAGGCATTTAGTAAATATCTGCTGATTTGAGTTGACTTTCATTATATTAAAACTCATACAAAGAAATTCCCATCATTTTGCTTTTTATTTTATCTAATGATTGTGAGTGATTAATCTGGTCCCTCAAAGAGCTCTTTCTGCTCACATCTATCCCGTCTACAAATGATGTGATTCTGAAAAAAAAGTGACATCAATGAACACAGGGTTAGAATATTAATAACAGGAAAGTTTCTCAGCATAGTAGGAATCATGTAACAAGGTAAAGACAGGTAAGATCATTATATGTTCATAGGATTAGTAATTTTATATAAATTCACTTGAAAAAATATATATGTGACAAGCATTAACAAAAGTTTCATGTATTAATGATTAAAAGAGATTTTAATATTCAAGGTTGCACAATTGCTGTAACAGCTTATTGAGTTTTAGCTTTTATATTACAGATAAAGAATGAAACCGAGACCTGTCATTATAATGCTAGTTTATATTGTACAAGAGCTGATCGGTCGCAGAAGTATTATCCACTCGGTTTGTATCAGCTCTAGCATAACATGGTCGAGGAGGAGATTGAGATAAATGGGAACAACGACAGCACACTCAGGTGGTTTCATAATAGGTGATAAACTGTTCCACAAGTGCTCACCCATGAATCAGCGCCTGCCTGGAGACTTCATATGAAATCTCCTTCATGCTCTTTGTACTTGTTCACATCTATTCAGTGACTTGGGCATTCTGAAAATTTGTGATTGCTCAGAAGCAAGGAGAGATTGGTAACATGGACCATTTGGCACTTGGGACCTGATTTTACAGAAATAAAATTATATGTGTGTGTTATGTGTGTGTGTGTGTGTGCATGCATAGTTGCACACATAGTAAATTTGTATAAAGGCAACTCTGAGTCTAATCTAGTTCCCAAGTACAAATTATATATATATATATATGTATATCATATATAAAATAAATGTAATGTTTACATACTGTACAAGTTGAACAGAGATAGGTGGGAGACAGAGAATGAAGGGCACATATTAAAATGACATAGAGTTTTAGTTACCTTAAGTTCAGCTTGAACTGGACTATTGCCACGAGTTACATATATATGGTATTAAGATGTTTTTGATTTACTTCTGTGTTGGTTTGAATTTATTATTTGGCTTAGTTTTAATTTGAGTTTGTTTCTGGAAAATTCATGTGTATACTTTGGGGATTGAAAATTGGTCACATGGAGATAAGGAAGGAGGTGAGGTTGTGGGTTTTTAATCTTTTCAATTTTTGTCTTACTGATGTGTGAAAATTGTATAAATCTTAATTATGTTGAATTGGTTCATAGTGCTTTTCAGGTCTACTGTAGCCTTCTACTTTTTGTATTTATTCTATTAATTTTGAGAGTTTGGTATTGAAACTCAAAATCTTAATTTTTACATTTTAAAAAAAATTGTAATATATAGTGGGACAGTTTGTTCTATATTTTCTAAGTCTTCTGTAAATGTGTAATCATGCTTTCATAATTTAAAAATAAAAAGAGAAAAAATAAATAAAATGAATAACCAACAAGGACTTACTGTATAGCATATGGAACTCTGCTCAATGTTATATGGCAGCCTGGATGGGAGGGGAGTTTGCGGGAGACTGTGTGTGTATGGCTGAGTCCCTTCACTGTTCATCTGAAACTATCACAACACTGTTAATCAGCTATACCCCAATACAAAATAAAATGCATGTTTGTTTGTTTTAATAAAGAGAATTCTTTGGAGGTCTGCACTTTTCTGTGCAGAGAAGAGGAATTCTAATCATTGTGCTGTAGCTCTGGGTGGGGGGGGGGGGGGTAAAGCAATGACCAAGGATTGGAAGCCATGAGGAGATGGATTTTGGTTACTAACTAACTAACTAACTAACTAACTAAAGGTTACTACTAACCTTTAGAGTAAAGGTCAGTAAAGTTAGCCAATGGAAGTCCTCACATTCACTGAGGAATATCTTCCAGGGAATCTATTTAACCAAAACCTATTGAATTAAATGATCCTTATACATTTGACACTAATCCCAGGACCACTTTGGTTTTCAAATGCATGTTGGACAGTATCATCTTCCTTTTTTAAATTTTTAATTTATATTGAGGTATAGTTGATTAAGGAAATGGCAACCCACTCCAGTACTCTTGCCTGGAAAATCCCGTGGATGGGAGAGCCTGGTAGGCTACAGTCCATGGGGTTGCAAAGAGTCAGACACAACTGAGCAACTTCACCTTCACCATAGTTGATTAACAATGTTGTATGTTTCAGATGTACAGCAAAGTGGTTCATTTATACATATACATCTATCTATTTTTTAATTTACGAGTCTTATTGTATGAAAACAGAGCAGTCACATACCTAGTATAGGTGCCCTTCCTATGAATCACAGAGTCTCCTTACAAACTATAAGCAAAATGTGTCTAATTTTGTGGTTTTGCTTTAAAATGGCTTCTATATGACTTCCCTGGTGGCTCAGACGGTAAAGCATCTGCCTACAAGGTGGGAGAGCAGGGTTCGATCCCTGGGTCGGTACGATCCTCTGGAGAAGGCAGTGGCACCCCACTCCAGTACTCTTGCCTGGAAAATCCCATGGATGGAGGAGCCTGGTAGGCTACAGTTCATGGGGTCGCAAAAATGTCAGACACAACTGAGCGACTTCACTTTCACTTTCTATATATTTTCTAAAATGCTATCATTTTTAGTGTTTATAATTATCTATTTAAAAAGATAAAGTGAGACTGAGAGTAAGATAATCTCTCTGAATCGTCTTCAGGAAGATTTTCTGTTAGATTGTAAGTTTCTGGTCCCTTCAAACACTCAGCGGCATCTGATCATCATTTCAAGGAGTATCATTTAAATATGGCCTCTTGAACTTTGTAATGTCTTCCTAACTGCTAGTGTTGTAGCTCCGGGCCTCACCTTACCGTGTTAGTTTTCTAACAATGGCATGAATTCAGTTTTTCTTTGCTAAATTGACCTTTTCTATAACTAACTACTGACTGTCATTTCAATATTACTTGAGGAAGTCTCCCCAAGTTCAGTGGCTTAAAATAACTACCTACTGTTTCTCATGACTCTACCAGTTGACCAGATTTTTCTAGTGATCTGGGCTGCTCTGAGAAATACTCACTCTTAGGTCTTTGATCAGTGGAGGGTCAGCAAGGTACTTTGTCCATCATTCTGGGCTTGGTCACACATAACACATCCCACCCGGGCTGTCCGACTGACTGGGCTCTGTTCAGTGTGGCCTCCCATTCTTCAGTAGGCTCACTTCTCATGGAGGAGTCAGGGTTTCAGGAAAGACAGTAGGAGTGTGGAAATCTGAGGCTTGAGATTTAGTTCAGAACAAGCTTGCTGTCACTTCTTTTGCATTTCATTGGCTTTAACAAGACAAAAACTAGCCCATATTCCAAGGCTCCACCTTAGGACAGGTAGAGCAGCAAAGCCAGGTTGCAAAGCATGTAGTTACAGTAAGGATGTGGAGACTTAGAGCAATGTTTGCAAGCAGTCTTCAAATAGATTCATTGAGAATATACCAACTTTAAGCCAGAGAATTCACAGGGACTGCCAAATGCCTAAATTGAATCATATCCAAACTTTCCAACCTGTAATCAAGGACCTAATCCTTCCTACATAGCTTTCTCTAACAGCTTGCAGCCATGGGCCTGCTCTGCCTGTAAAATAGTGACATGGTTTGGTGAGAAGAGAAGTTACAGACTCAGAAAAATTGACTATAACTTATTAGACATGTGAGGCATTAAAGCCTATAATCTATAATTTGCACCTTAGACCTATCTCAGTTTTTGTTTTGTTTTGCTTTTAATGTATGTCTCATTTACTAAATTGAGTTGTTTGTTGAGAATGCTTTTAAGATGGCTTCACTGGTTCTTGCCTTCCTAAGTTTTCATGGCCTGTGTGATCACCTCCTCTTGAATAACTTGTTTCTAGTCAGAGTACTAGAAAAGACCCTGATACTGGGAAAGATGGAGGGCAGGAGGAGAAGGGGCTGACAGAGGATGAGATGGTTGGCTGGCATCATCGTCTCAATGGACATGAGTTTGAGCAAACTCTGAGAGACAGTGAAGGACAGGGAAACCTGGCGTGTTGCAGTCCATGGTGTTGCAAGGAGTCGGATGCAAGGAAACAACAAGAGTACAGCGGCATAGATGGACTTCACTTCCATGATTACGTTATACGAGGTTGTGACTTCCCTCTTGCAAGCATGATCTCCCCTTGCCTCCTCAGCTTGCGCACATCAATAAAGCTGCTGACATGTTGGAGAGGCTCAGGGGGCAAGGGCCCGAGGGCAACTTCTAGCTAACGGTGAGGAGCTGAAACCCTCAGTTCAACAGCCCATTGAGAACAGAATTGTGGCAGTGACGATGTAGACTTAGATGCAGATCCTTCCCTAGTTAAACCTTAAGATGGCTACAGCCTAGTTGACACTTCGATTGAGAGATTCTGCAACAGAAGAACCAGCCCAGCTGTGCTGAGGTCCTGCCCTATAAATGCGGTGAGATTATATATGTGGTCTAACCCATTACATTTTGGGATTATTTGTTATGTAGCAAAGATAATTAACACAAATTGTAAGTATTTTCTTTTTTTTTTAAATTTTTTAATTTTTTTTTAAGTTTTCATTAGTTGGAGGCCAATCACTTTAACAATATTGTAGTGGTTTTTGTCATACATTGACATGAATCAGCCATGGATGTACATGTATTCCCCATCCCGATGCCCCCTCCCACCTCCCTCTCTACCCAATCCCCCTGGGTCTTCCCAGTGCACCAGGCCTGAGCACTTGTCTCATGCATCCAACCTGGGCTGGTGATCTGTTTCACCATAGATAATATGCATGTTTCGATGCTGTTCTATTAGAAATTTATTTTCATGAACAGGACGGAGTGAGTCTGCCACACACCTCAATATTGAAGCCTTCTAAGCATTCTTGTTTTTGATGTATCCTCGACTCTTGGGACTTCCCAGGTGGCTCAGTGGTAAAGAATCTGCCTGGCATTGCAGAAAACCTGGGTTCGATCCCTGGGTAAAGAAAATCCCCTGCAGAAGAGAATGGCTGCCCACTCCAGTATTCTTGCCTGGAGAATCCCATAGAGAGAGGAGCCTGGCGGGCTACAAAGAGTCAGACATGACTGAGCAACTAACACTAAGCACGTGGGTGAAAGACTAGATTCCGAATCTGCTTCACAGGATTGCTGTGAGAATTAAACAAAATAACAAGTGAATTGTTCCTAGTAGAGACTTGTGCCATGAATTTCATCTCCCTCCCTTTCTCCTCTTTCTTCATACTGTTCTCTTTGCCATTTTCAATTCATATTTCTCTTTTATAGTCCACATTTTTGAATGAATTGATTAAAGGAAGATATGAAATGCAGGTAGAGGGGGTACAAGTGATTCATTTTTACTGAATTAGTCTTATGATGGATGGAAGATTATTTGCCTTAGCCTTGGCTCACTTGAAAGTGGAGCCTGAAGCCAAGGGTTATATGCTGATATTTTTTAAGAGATTTCATCAGAGAAGCAGGGGTGAGTGACAGTGAGCTAAGCAAAGGTGTGTTATGGAGCCAGGCTGCACTGAACAAAACAACCTGCTTTTTAGCCTGAGAGGCAGGAAACTTGTGTGAGCTATGGAGAGGAGACGAGTTATTTGCCAGCTGCTGCCCCTCAGGTTTAGGTGTGAGGCGCAAACTCGTGTACCCTCCACCCCGTACATTATGTACAAATAGCGGGTGTCCTGTGGCGTATTAGCTTGAGCACCAACAAAGAAATCTTGGGCTGGAGGCGAGAAGCGAGAAGCTTGGGCATGCTCTCAGCACTCTAAGACCACAGCTTCATCCAGGTGGCCGGGAGTCACGCCAGAAGGGATGCCATATCTCCACCTTGGGTTGGGACCAAGGGTAGGAGGGCTGAGAGGACCCAGGGCATCACAACATGCAACTGGAGACGGGTTGAGAGTTTCAGAGGCAATTTTCTGAAAAGGCTGTGCTGTAGATTGACTTTGTGTCCCCACCGCCCCCCAAATTCATGTGTTGAAGCCTAATCTATGTGATGGTATTAGGAGGTGGAGCCTTTGGGAGGTGATGAAGTCATGGATGGGGTTAGTCCCCAAATCCAAGAGACCCCGGATGGCTCCTGAGCTCATTTGCTGTGTGGGGACAGTGAGAAGAGCCATCTATGAATCCAGAAGCAACTTTTCACTGGACCCCAGTCCGCCAGATGCTTTCACTGTAGACTTTCAGCCTCTGGAACTGTGAGGAGGAAATTTCTGTTGTTTATAAGCCGCCCAGTGTATGGTCTTTTGTTAGAGCAGCCCAAACAGACTAAGGCAGGTTGTTAAGACCACCTAGTTTTATTGCTTTGTATTATAAAACAATGTAATGTGTCAATCTGGGATGGATTATAGCACAACTGTGAAGACGAAGGTAGGGTTTTGCTAGAGATCAAGTAAAAAAGTGAAAAATGATAAATGTCAATCACTTTTAAGATTAGGGGCCAGAGGAATCAGAATGTGTGAAAACCATATTCTATAAGAGATACAGGAACACTTTGTGTACAGAAGAGCAAAACATCTTGAAAAAAGGAAAATTTGACCCAAATCTGGGAAATAATGCAAAATTAAATATACATAGCCTTCTCAGTTAAAATTAATGAGGGACACAACTGCTACGAATATCTGAAGGGTGTTAACAGGAAGAAGGGAGCGTAATTACTTAGCACCATACCCGTAAACATAATTAGGAATAATGGTATGCAATTAAGAAAAGAAAAATTTAGTCACAACATTATGAGAGTTCCTGTGTGCTCCTGACATCTATTAAGCTATGGCATCATTTTCCAAAGCAACTGGGAGGAGTCCTGTTCTCTGAACCACAGAGGATAAATGAAACTAGGCAGCAAAAAGAACACCTCCTAGTGCTAACAGAACAAAACAAAAAGAGATGCTTAGCAGCCTGAATAGGTCTGTATCGTGGATTTTATGTGTATCTTTGAATTGGCAGCTTAGAGAGGAGAGAAGTACCAGGGTTTCTGTTCTTAGCTCTTGCTATTTGCTGTGCGTGACCTCACTGTTTTATGTTCGCATGAAAACCTGGAGCGTTTACTGAATAGCCCTTTGTTCACAAGGCAGTATCCATCTCAGCCCAAGCCTTTAAGGTCTTGCCTGTACTTCTAAGGTGGACTTGACAATGGAAACAGCACTTTTAGGGCAATTAGAATATTTAGTATTCTTTTCTTCCTCCTAAAACATCTTGGCGCACTCCTTTTTAAAATAGATGGGGATTAAGTAGTGATCTGTTGCTGGATAAGAAAAGGGCAAATGAGGGTGGCTGCTCTCAGCTCCAGGATTCCAAAGCGATTACTGCAAAAGTGGCAAAAGAATACAAGAATCGGTGGCCTATTAGAGAGACTTCAGATTGTTAAATGGAGAACTAATAGTAGGAAGAAAAGGGTAAAGGAAATTGAATGGTAATTTTTTATAGTCTGCTTTTAAAAAATGCCAGTGCTCCAACTCTGGTTGCTTTAATAACTCACAAGACATTTAGGCTTTTGCAGCAATTGTGCACATTTAAGGAACAGGAGTTGGCCGCAGTGTAAATTTTCTTTGACTGATTAGTATGAAAATGGTCCTTCCTTCCCATTTCCCTTTGTGATGCTGACAAGACAGTGACCTGATGGATGCATGAATTATGTATTTTCAGAAGACAGAGCTTCTAGAAATTGAAGAGAATACTTATTTTATATTGTTTTGTGCTTTCCCTACAGAGGGAAGGAAATATGCTTAAAATGGCTGTGGTTAATTTATGAGGGCTGCCATCTCCGTTTAATCTCCAGTGCACAGAAATCTGTTCTTTGCACCTTTATTTCTAGATATTTTAGGATATTTCTGGAAAGCAAGCTGATCTGTGCCTTTTCATAGGAGTAAAAAGCAATCAGAATTGATTATGATTTCAGTAAAGCTATAAGATATAGATCCCTCTCAAATGGCTTTCCCATCCAGAATGTGACAGTGTTTAAATTTTCCTTTTTAAATTCAGTTCTTTAGGTGAAGGTATAATTTCCTAAGTACTCTTTTAAAATCCAAATATGCTGTTGCTATTTAATAATAATAATGTTTATTCCATGGCATTCTTGAAAGGTTTATATCAAATGACTTAATGCCTTTAAAGTGCTTAGCATAGATCTTGGTGCAGAGTAAACATCATTTTATATTTAATATAAAACATCATTTAACATTTTTAAATATTAAAAAATATTTAATAAACATCATTTTATTATCATTGTGAGTGCTATCATTATAATTATGATTACTGCATTTACCTGTATAAGAAATAACCTCACAGCATTTTAACGTAATGGCAATCCTTGACTGGTGACTTCTTTAGCAGACATCAGGGCCCTGAGAAATAGTGGACAAGGTAGGAAATTATTCAGGAGGGTGTGGGAAGACCAATTTGAATGGTGTTAGAGACTGGTCTCCTCCCCATTTTGCTGAGTGAGCCTAGAGGTGGCTCAGCAGATGAATTAGCTCAGCAAAATCCCTAGGCTAATTCCAGGTACTGGAATAGCTGTTGGTGCTCTGACTCCAGGCTTCCTGGGTGGCTCAGTGGTCAACAATTCACCTGTGAGGCAGGAGACGCCATGGGTTCGATCCCTGGCTTGGGAAGATCTCTTGGAGGAGGGCATGGCAACCCACTTCAGTACTCATGCCTTGGAGAATCCCATGGACACAGCAGCCTGGCAGGCTATAGTCCGTCCTGTTGCACAGAGTCAGACATGCCTGAAGCGAGCGAGCACGCATGCATGGAATGACGCCCCCTTTTGAACAAGGCCATTTTCTATAGTTACTGTGGAGTATAAATATTCAACACCACCCCCGCCCTGCTGCCTCCTACCTCCACATCTAGTACTGTAAATATATAGGCCGTTACAGGTTCCGGACCTCTCTGTACAGGATTGCCAGCTACGGTGCTGTGGGCCCGCCTGGGCTGTAAGGAGTTTCGCCCAGTAAACCCTGCATCTGTACCATAAGACATTAACACTGCAGGTCCACGGGTGCTTTGCAGAACAGGTTGGGGTGGGCAGATGCCTCGTTAAGAAAGGAATACAGGCTCTGGGTAACTTGAGAGCATTGTACCCTGTTAAAAAAGAGTGAACAGTGCAAATGACTAGGAAGTTATTAGCTCTGCATAAAATTCACAGTGGTATATGGCCTTTGTTACAAGTAACATTAGTGCTAATGCTATAGCATTTTCCAAAGAAAATTGATGCATGAAATTTTAACTTGGTTTATTTCTCTTTTTCCCTGATCTCTGTTCCCTGATACAGTCTGCTAATTTTTAATGCCTGTTAGTTCAGTTGCCAATCAAAGAGGCCATTAAAAAGTTGGATTGATAATTAGTGCTTTTGATCAAAATGTTATTATGGTCATTTGAAATATTATACACAGAAGCATATATATTACTGTTATCTGTTTCTAATTAGAAATTAATTATCTACCACTAATTAGAAATGAATGACACACTATTAAGTGAAGCTTTAAATATAGTAATCATACTAAATAAGAAATAAGAAAATGTCAAAAGAGATTCTCCTTCCCCAAATATATTTAAATTAAAAAAAATCAAGATGATCTCATTTATTAAAGGAAGTGTGTTTGATAAAAAGGGAAGAAATCTTTATTTTAGAAAATCACTAAAACAGAAAATATAGACAGAAATAAAACCACTCCCATCTGACATTGAAGAATGCCCATCTCTTAACAGCCAGTATTAAAAATAAGTAGGTCGTAAAGATGAGAATGTAAAATGCTATGATATTGGCTTCTTATCTTTAAATGAAATTCTAATTTGACTCTAGCACAAGGAAAAGGAATGAATACGGTAGGTTTTCCCTTGCGAGCTGTCAGAATGATAAAACTGAATACTCTCTAAATCAGCTTTTCCATGGACAGCTGGTTCATCATCATTAGTATGTATATCCTTATTAATATCTAGGCCACTCAACTATAGGAGAAAACTAGATTGATGCTCTTTGAAATTCTGCACTACTCCAATCAGTTGCTAAGGTCTACACACAAACATCAAGCTATAATGAACAAAGAAATAATATTTGTTCTTACTGGTTTCTTCAAAAAAGGGACAATATTTTACTATAGCATTCTGTTCTAAAAATATTCTAAAGATTTTTTAATAGCATAGACTATGCTTATTTAGATGCCTACATATCTGTGCATGTCTTACTTCCTTAGCTCTGCAAGGAGCTGGACATGCTTGATGTGCTTTCTCAGATGGCCCATGTACCCTGATGGGGAGCAGAGAGCCTTTAATTTTCAAGTGAACTGAATTAAAATAATTGAACATAATATCTGAGTTCCTAAGAGTTTAGTTATATTTCTTGTGATCATTATCAAACTATATTTGAAAGTACAAAAATCAGGTAAAAGGAGCATAAGTGATCAACTCTAACATTTATTACAAATGCAAAATTGAGTCAAAGACAATTAAGTGAATTATTGAAGGACAGAAAGTACAGCAAGGCTGTGAATTTAGATCAAAAGCCCAGGGCCCTTCTCTAGACCACACTGCATGCAAGAACATGAAAACCTTTCCTGATGCTCTTATCAGCATGCCCGCATGCTTTGCCCAATGTTGGTATAGAATTTCTGGTACTCAAACCCCAATAATCCCCGGTGGCTTAGTGGTAAAGGATCTGTCTGCCATTGCAACAGCTTTAGGTTTGATCCCTGGGTCAGGAAGATCCCTGGAGAAAGAAATGGCAACCCACTTCAGTATTCTTCCCTGAGAAATCCCATGGACAGAGGAGTCTGATGGACTATGGTCCATGGGGTTGCAAAGAGCTGGACATGACTTAGTGACCAAACAAACAACAGTGCTCCAATAATACACAGTAGTTTAGGCACAATGGAATTTTCCCTGCCTCCCTCCCTCCCTCCCTCTCTCCTTCCTTCCTTTCCTTCTTTCTACCTTCCTTCCTTTTCTTAGTTCATTTATTTTTTCTTGTCTCATTTAATTTCTTTTTCTCCACTAACTGGTGGTTGAGGCCATTTGAATAATAGACTCTGCCTGAGGAGTGCATTCCTCTGATAAACCATAAATTCACAGGGATTTTTCTCAACCAAATGCTGTTTCAGTCTTATTTCCTCTTCTTGAGCCACAGAAGCAATTTACTTTTCAGTCCTTAAAGATCCCCAAATCATGGACTCTGTTCACTTGCATTTATGCTCTCAAACCAGACGCTCTTTCCTGAGCTCACTCTTTATTGTAATACTCAGATATAAGGAGTGAGAAACCAAACATATAATGGTGTAGCTCTCACTGCCTCCGAAAGTAATTGGTTTGTGTTCAGAATTACCAGAGTTTACCTAATGTTTTGACACATCTTATCAGAACTCTCCAGCCTTTCAGCCTTGGAATGTATTTTCTTATAAGCCCCAATCTCTCAACTGTTGCCTCTCAACCCATTCAATGGCTGTGTCTATGTTTGCCAGGCTTCTCTTATTATAGCACCCCAATTCAAGTTTGCAGTTTTTTGTATCACACATAGGCTTTCATTGTTTTAATAACAAAAGAATATTAAGCATTTATACATTTAAACAATCTTATTTATAATCGTTCCAAAATAATATATGTTATTACTCACATAATAATGAAAAGTGGTTGGGTGGGGTTGGCAAAGTAGAATCACACCAAAGTTAACCAGTAAGGAAGATTTTATTCAAGACTATTTCAGTAAGGGAGAGAGGTTGAACTTGACTGAAACAAATGGTTGAAGAGATTTTAGGCACTGGGGTGGGCTAATGAGAAAGTGCTGGAGGATTTTTTTTTTGGGGGGGGTGTGGTGGTCAGTTATTCCTGTGTTTACAAATGTTTTCCTCTGAGCTATCTGTGTTAGCTCACTGACCATCCATTGAAGTAAGAATTCCTCCCTCCCACAGGGAGTGAGAGACGAGAGTATTATCTCTTTCTATCTTTATATTTCAAAGATAAGGTTCTTAGGTCCTTGAGAAAGATATGTTCTGAGTCATAAAGTTGGAAGGAAACTGGGAGACTCACATACATTTGGAAGGGTAGAGAAAAATGGACATAGGCTTCTAAGGTCAAGCTTCATCTCCAGCTGAAGGAGGAAGAACATTGAGAATGAAATGTAAAAAGTATTTATTGGCCAGAAAGGTGCACATCGCTTTTGCTCACCTTTGTTCACAGTAGTCCCCCCATGGTGCTACTATCTCTAAGGGTGGCTAGTGATTGTGGTCTTGCTCTGACCTTTAAGAACAGAGAACAGGAATTTTGCTAGCTGTTTTTACCACAACCGAATGTTTACTAGGATCCATGCCAAATCAGTAAATAGATATGATATTATTTAAATACTGTGAAAATAACCTGAGAAGCAAGCATTAGTGTCCTCATTATGGAAAGGAGAGCTGAGACAGAGAGAGATTAGTACTTTGCTCAAGACTCACTCATGTAATCAATAGCTGAATAAAATTTCAAGTTAAATCTTTAGGGGTAAATAGCCCACAATCTCTACCTTTATGATATAAACACACACGCATACGTACTCAGGGGGGAAGCGGGGAGAAACAGAGAATGTATATATGTGATTATGTGTGGAGAGTGAGAGAGAGAAAAATGAAATTTTCCATTGTTTGTGTTCCTCCTAACAGATGACCATATGGTGCAGTATCAATGGCATTATAATTAATCACATACATTTTATTATAGTTTCCCTTCAATTCTTCTCCAATACATTTCTAATTTCCTCCTCTTCTGTCTCTATCCTTGCCTTTCTCTCTCTCCACTTCCATTCTTTTCATTTTCTCATGGTGTTTAACCTCAGATTACCCCAACTTTATTTGAATAGTACCTTTTTCAACTCAGTTAGTATACCTTCAACAAATTCTGCATCATATAGAAAAGACAGGGGCTTCCCAGATGGCTCAGTGGTAAAGAAGACACCTGCCAATGTAGGAGCCTCAAGAGACACAGGTTTGATCCCTGGTTTGGGTCGGTAAGATCCCTGGGAGGAGGAAATGATAACCCACTCCAGTATTCTTACCAGGAATCCCAAGGATAGAGGAGCCTGGCAGACTAATGCCCATGAGGGTCACAAAGAGTCAGACATGACTGAGGCAACTGATCATGCATGCATGCATGCATACAAAAGACAAGAAGAGTATAATTTTTTGGAGCATGAATCTCAGGCTTGCCTATTTAATCTGATTTTTCAGAAGAAAATGCTTATGGAAGATGACATTGAAAAACAGAAGAAAAGAAAAAAATGAGAAATATGAAAACATACAGGGAGATAAGAAGGGGATAAAACATACAGGGAAGAAGACAGAAGAGAAATAAAAAATAAGGAAAGTCAGGAATTAGATAAAGAAAATATAAAAATGAGAGAATTGGTCTGCAGTTAACTGTACTGCATCACTCTAGTAAATTAAATTTTTTAAAAAGGAAATGAATATAATGGTTCTCAGATTTTTTTTAACCTTTTAACCAAAAATGAAAGATGTTGACTGAAACGAAATATGTTTTTCAAATGTGGAGACATACTTTCTAAAGTTTCCCTGTTGAATTTTATGTTGGTGTATTTTATATAACAGACTGGGTTCCATGTAATCACAGTGTATGAAGGTCTTTTCCAAATTACATGCAGTGGTTACCTGCCACAGAATGAAGGTGCACTATACAACTCAAGGTAAAGCCTATATTTTTATATCAAAGCACAAATATTGCTCAAGTTTCCCATCTTTGTGACTGATTTTATATATGATCAAAGTTCCTTGAGCTTAACTGCTAAAGATGAACGTAAAATGTTGTTCATTTAAATCAGAGGCTACACACACACACACACACACACACACACACACACACATTTTCTCACTTATGCTTAATTTCTTCTATATAATGTAAGTTTTCTTTTAAAAATGGGTCTACATTTACAGATATCCCCTGCAATGGCATAATATGAATGTGTGTGATAGCATATGATGAAGGGTGCTGCTGGATTCGTGGTCTTCAAAGGAGAAGATTTAACTCCAGGACTGAAGACAGGTCTCAGTCACTCAGAGCTTTGTGTGTACAATTTTATTTAAAGTAACATGGACATCAGAAGTGGATAGAAAGAGAACCTGCTTTACTAGTTAAGTGGGACCTTATATACTTCTCAACTAGCTGCCGATAACAGATAAAAGAATACCTCAAAGTTGTAACGGAGAAGGCAGTGGCACCCCACTCCAGTACTTTTGCCTGGAAAGTCCCATGGACGGAGGAGCCTGATAGGCTGCAGTCCATGGGGTCGCAAAGAGTCGGACAGGACTGAGCGACTTCACTTTCACTTTTCACTTTCATGCATTGGAGAAGGAAATGGCAACCCACTCCAGTGTTCTTGCCTGGAGAATCCCAGGGACGGGGGAGTCTGGCGGGCTGCTGTCTGTGGGGTCACACAGAGTCAGACACGACTGAAGCGACTTAGCAGCAGCAGCAGCAAGGTTGTAAGAGTTCCACCAGACCCTTTCCTAAGGCATACATCCTGAGATAACCTCAGTACAAGATGAGCCAGGGAGAACAGGTTATGGGTAACACCCATCTCTGGGCAAGATATACTGTTGCTGTGTAATCAAGGGTACACATCTTGAGAAACAGGTTCCCAGGCAAGATTTGTTACAATTATAATCATCAACATAGAGTCTGAGAAAAGACATTGTGCTGTGATCATTAGTTCCAGGACCTAAAGAAAGGCCAGTTCTCAGGTAAGATACGTTGTTGCACAAGGCAAACTTGAGCAATGTTGGACTCTTCCTTCAAGGGCCTTGGCTGCCTGCCTAAGCTTTTAACTCTTCCATGTATTTCAGTGGCAGCCTGAAATAGCAATGACATGTCAATAAAAAGAACATGATTTAGAATTGCAATATGAAAATATTTTACACAGGGAGACTCTAATATTATAGATATGTGTGCGTAAATTCATGCAAAAGTAGTTGTTGATCAAGCCCTGTTCTAGGTGATGAAGAAACAGTGGAGGCCAGAGCCGACAAAATCTTCATGACGCTGTAATCCTAGTCCTCATATAATTACCTGCCTAGGTTTTAAAATATGCACATCAATTTAATATTGTTGTTACTCAATTGCTAAGTCATATCTGACATTTTTCAATCCATGGCCTGCAGCATGTCAGACTCCCCTGTCCTTCACTGTCCCCTGGAGTTTGCTGAAATTCATGTCCATTGAGTCGGTGATGCCATTCAACCATCTCATCCTCTGTCACCCCCTTCTCCTCCTGCCCTCAATCTTTTCCAGCATCAGGATCTTTTCCAATGAATCAGCTTTTCACATCAGGTGGCCAAAGTATTGGAGCTTCAGCTTCAGCATTAATTCTTCCAGTGACTATTCATGATTGATTTCAATTAGGATTAACTAGTTTGATCCCCTTGCTGTCCAAGGGACTCTCAAGAGTCTTCTCCAGTACCACAGTTTGATAGCATCAGTTCTTTGGTGTTCAGTCTTCTTTATGGTCCAGTTTTCACATCCATACACAACTACTGGGGAAACCATAGCTTTGACCATATGGACCTGTGTCACAAAGTGATGTGTCTGCTTTTTAATATGCTGTCTAGGTTTGTCATAGCTTTTCTTCCAAGGAGCAAGTGTCTTTTGCTTTCATGGCTGCGGTCACCATCTGCAGTGATTTTGGAGCCCAAGAAAGTGATTTCCATTGTTTCCTCACCTATTTGCTATGAAGTAATGGGACCAGATGCCATGGTCTTAGCTTTTTGAAGGTTGAGTTTTCAACCAGCTTTTTCACTCTCCTCTTTGACCTTCACAAAGAGGCTCTTTAGTTTCCCTTCATGAAAAATAATATTATATGTGGTAGTTTATCATATATGGGCATATTTTGTACCTTAATAAAGCCTCATTATTTCCTCATTATGAAAATGATAAGAAAACAAAAATGGTATTACCCAATAAGAAGAAAAACAACAGGAAATAACAGCAAATGAGTTAAGTCTCAGCAACATTTTCTGAAAGGGTGGAAGAGTGATACTTGAATGAGTTATAAACTTAAGTATCTTCTGTATTAGGGGTTGTGACCCCTGCAGGTGGGGGGAAATGTTCCTGCAGAATTCCTAAAATACTTTGCGTTTGGAAGTACCAGGTAGTGCAGAAGGCACAGGGAAGAACAGCCCAGCTTGCCAGGAGATGAGAACGCTTAGTTCTTTGGAGAAATTGAGCAGGGGTGTTCTCTTTTTATGGACACTGGGCATAGTCTGGCTAATAGGAGGCAGGAATGACACAGATGGTGAAAACAGAAGAAATAAATGGGAATCCACAGCTGCAGGGGGTCTTCAGTCTTTCTTGCTTTTACTTCTCAGAGGGAAGGTGACCAGCCATAAAGCCCCCCTGGAGAGGTTATGTGCTTCTGCTCTGATGAGTCATCACTGCCCAGAGGGAAGACCTGTGATTCTCAGGGTTTCAGGGTTGCTGGCTGTCTGGTGATGAGAGTGGCCACTGGGGTGAGTCTTCCTTCTACTGTGTGCTACATTCAATCTTCCTGATGAAGACTTTGTTTTCGATACTCTCAATGACACCTTCCAGGTCTTACATTTTATAGTTCTGAGGTTTCTGAACAGAGAATGAGCATACAAAAACATTGTGCATAAAAATCAATTGAATTTAAGCATAAATTAAACAGTTCTATAATTTTCCTCAACTACCAGTCACCAATTAGACTAGAATTTAAGATTCAGTTTTTAGATTTGCAGTAGAGAGGCATCTTCAAAGAAGTAATTTTGAAGATAAGGCATCTTGCTTTATAGAACTTCCTCCATTCTAGTTTCAGACGACCCATCATGACCCAGGGACTAGAGTGAAACATATCAGCTGCCCCTGATTTCAAAGTTCTGGGGACAAGAGAATATTTAATGTTCAAAAAATATTGTCAATTATGACCAATTATGGTCATATGTTTTGGTTTAAAGGACTTTTGTTTTCTTTTCTGAATCTTTAAATGTTTCTTTCCATACTCTATGAATAGAATGAAAATGACAGAGTTCTTTTTTCTCTATCCCCTGAGGCAATTCATGTATTACTAGTTAAAAATATTTTGATTAAATCAAAAAGAAATTTTTCACAGACATTTTTGTGAAAGTTGTCACTGAAAAAAAGTAACTTGCATTTCCAAAACTTTCTGAATCACCTTCTCCTAACTAGTGCATTGTCCAACTATGGCAGAACAAAACTAGTTTTTAAAGCTTAAACACTTTACACTTTAATTTTTTTCCAATTTTGTTGAAAACTAAGAAGAGGAAAAAACTCTTGTATAGTGCACTTCTGTGAAAGAAAAACTCTTAATTTTAGCCTTTTGGACATTTTAATTTGTACCCATCTTATTCACAACTGTTATAACCTCACAACTTTCATAACCTTGTCTAATGAGAGATTTTCTGATTTACTCCATTACCTTGTCTGAGCATGTCATATAATTTATCAGCTCATTTGAAGTGTCCTTTACTAAGACTCTACTGCAAAAATGTCATGCTAATATAAACAAACATTCCTGCATGTGATGACTCAAATACAGTCCTGAGATGGTGTATCCTGTTCTTTTTAGCTCATTTAAAATAAAACCCCAACCTAGCAGATGGCTAATAACAGAATCCTTAATTGTTCTGCAGAGAGACATGAAATAAAAGATGTTACTTTGATCTATCAGAACTTCTGTTTCTGATCAGAGCTTTAAAGATAACCTTAGGCTCCTTTTCAAATTATAGTATAAAACTTCCATCTGTAAGAGACTTTGATTTAACACATTGCTACTATTTTATTAATTCTGGCCTCTAATAGTTAGCCTTGAATAAAGCTAGAGTCCAATTGTTTTATTTGACTTATTTTTCCATATTGCTTCCTTCTAGAGTCTGATTTCACACATAATGCATATTTTTCCTTGTACAGTGCATTTTCTTTGTTTCCATATTTACCCACATATCATTCTTCAAGACTTCTTTTTCTTTTAATCCATTTCTCCATTATGCTTTGTATATATTGTTAACATTGAAATGCACTGTTTGGTCTTGACCCACTTTTAAAATTCTTAGAGAATCCTATTAAGTCATCAATATCCTCTGTCTTCCGCCTAAATGTGATTTTTCATAGTCTGTATGTTTAACTAACCTTTGGTGGAATTTTAAGGCACAGTTCAGGGAGATAACTGAGGCAAACCTGAGTTTGAACCAACAAGGATGATATCTGAGCTGGGAAGCTATCACTGTAGAGTACCTTGGAGCGATTACCAGTGCTGTGATGATGGACAGGGTTAAGATGAGGTCTGTAGCAGAGAACTTGAAATCTTCACCCTGATCAGGTGCATCGCCATAGGGACGTATAGCTGCAAAGTTTCATTTATTTGGTTTAGGTTATGAATACATTTAAACTATTTCAATGTTCTCCTAAATATTGAATTGAATGGAAATTTCTGATGAGTTATATCTATCTATCTATCTATCTATCTATCTATCTATCTATCTATATACACACACACATAGTTTTTAAATGCAAGTGGAGGGGAAAGAGGAATTTATTATATATAATGTTGATATATATGTAAATTTATAAATACACAATTTATATATATATATATAAATATAAATAAATTATATCGTCTGTTTGCTTCACCTTTACTATGATAATAGAGGTGCTTAGGTGATTATCTTTACTCTTTCTAATCATTTTTGCTTTTTCTTCCTTGTATTCCTTATTTTAGATTTTTCAGTTTTAGTTAAGTGGTATTGACTTAGTAAACTATTTTTGATTTGATTATTTCTGGTGGTAAAATTAAGTAAAATGGTAAGTAAAGTTTAGAATTAAGTGAAGAGGATATCAATAAACAAAGTTCCATCAATTTCATAGAAACATAATACACTCGCATATTTCTATTTTTTTTTGAATACCCCAGAACTATAGCTCTTTTTTCCATTTTCATTGATAGCACCTATGTTTTCTGAGGTAGGACACCTCCATGACTCATTGTATTTTAACCTCCTCTTTCTCCTCATTCATTCCTTATTATGTAACTGTCTCTTGGCCACTTTTTAAAGAAGAGTCATAGGAAGAATTTGCAGTTATTATAGTGCTCCATGATGTGTGTTTACTTTCTTATGAGTGTAGTAAGTAGAAATTATTGTCAGTATTTTGTTGCTAAACTCATGTACAAAACATAACTCAGGAGCAAACACCTTTTAATACTCTACAAGCAGCTACCTGAAGATCAGGTAGGTAGCTAGGATTAGGGAGTTGAAGTGAGTGAATGGCTCAACTTTAAAATCTTTTTGGCAAGAACACTCCTACTGTGAGATAAATGAAATGAGTGCTGTTAAACATCTGTTGTATCCATCACAAAATAAAAACCATAAGGTGCTCTTAAATATTTCTTTCAGTTATTTACAATTTTCCTAATTGTATGATCATAAAAACCTTTTTAAAAAAAATTTGTTGTCCAGTGTCAGTTTTCCTTTAATGAGGGCATGCTTTCATCATTAGTATTCTAATGCTTGTATAGTATTTTCAACTTTATATCTTATTCTGATTTTATATCTATGTCATGTGAACCTGGTTAATGCATCTTTTCTGGTTATGTTAATGAGTAAGTTTTCTCATATTAGAAGTTTAGGAACTGACATGGTAGGTAACGTGGAAGATTTGCCAAGGTCTTGAGAACTAGTGTGAAAGGTCACATGGCTATTTATTACCTGTGTGCCCATCCCAACACAGGCATGTGGGTTCATGCATAAGGCTTTACAATCTGTAGAGAAATTTAAGATAGTCACATAATAGTATTATGCTGTTATTTCTGTTATTTTTGCTCTTACTTGCTCTTTGTCAGTTCCAAGATTGGAAATGGAAAATCTTCTCACAAAGTGCGACACCCCACATAATTTCTAAGTTCCCACTGGGTATACTTAAGCTTCAAGCACATCTTATCAGCTAGCATATTTGCCTGTATTTTTCTTTCTGTGTCTTTAAGTCCAGTCCAGACCTGCTCTGGGAACACTTGACAATGAGAATCGTTTATTTGAGCGATCCTGTGAACGTCTGAAACTCACTGATGTCATTTTCACTCTGTTTCCACCTTCTTCTGTCTGCTTTTCCAGTTTAGAGCCCATGATTTGTGAAGATCATTGCTACTTATTACTACTACCTATTACTCCTTTGCCAATATGCTCAAACATCTTTCCATTTTGTACTTAAGTTGCTGAATATTGTTGGAGAAAACACACGCATGCCCGTGTTGATGTCACTATACATGTATAGTCATCAATTTTAAAACAAGACTATAAACTCTGTGAACTATAAGCTTTATAAAATCACTTTCCTACCAAATCATACCCTTTCATAACCTTTCAAACTTCTCACTCTCTATGTTTCTGTAATTTCACTGGTTGCCCTTTCCTTCTTTGGGGAAGGGGAATCTCTTGTGTAAAGTCTCTCACCTTGCCATCACCAAGTCTTTCTATCTGTCAGCCCATCTTCCCCTATAATCCTTTTGATAAGAAGAGACTCCTTATCAAAGGTCAGTGTATCCTCACTTGATTCTCACCAAATCCTTTTCTCCTTATCAGGATTTCTCTCCTGCAGTTATCTCCCCTCTTCCCTCTACCATCTGTTACTCCCTCATGGATGAATGGTTGTCCTTAGCATCCATACATGCTCCAGTAAGCACAGATATAAAATTTATTTCCTTAACTGCATACTCTTTCTTCATATATTCCCCACTTTTTATGAAAGCATGTTTGTATTTATTTCACTTCTTCAAATTCTGTTACATCCTCTCTCCATCTGGCTTTGTCAGCTTTCCTGGTCTTCCCCTGAAAGGATCAACAAAAACCCCATTGTTGCCAATATCAAGACATTACCACAAATGTCGTGGCTGAAATAACATAAATTCATTCTCTTACAGTTCTGGAGGTCAGAATGCCAAAGTGATTCTTAGGGGACTAAAACAAAAATTCCAGCAGTTCTGACTCCTGCAGGAGATTCTGGGAGATTCTATTCCTTGTCTTTTCCATCTTCTAGGGTCTGACTCATTCCTTCATCCTGGTCCCACATCACATTCTCTCTCCTCCCTCTGCTCCATCAACTGACTCTGCTCCTCTTGTGTGCCTCCTGTGAGAACCATGGTGCTCACCCCAGGCCTGCCTGGCTAATGCCACCGTCAACACCCTTAATTTAATTATGTCTGCAAAGCCTCTTTTGCTTCAGAAGGTAACATTCATAGGTTCATGGGTTTATTACCTGATATATTTAGGGGATCATAACATAGTGTTCTTAATAAGAGGGTACTTTTCCTTAAAGTGATGATTCAGAATTTTTTTAATTGTCTTTTTATTTTAATTGTCTTTTTTCCTTCCTTCCTTCTTTCCTTCCTTCCCTCTTTCTTCCTTCCTTCTCTCCTTCCTTCCTTTCTCCCTCCCTCCACCTCCCTCTCCCTCTCCTTCTGGTTCTTTTTCTCTCATTCTCTCTTTTTCTCCTTCTCCCCTTCTTCCTGTCTTTCTTTGATCTGTGCCATCTGAAACACAAATATCCCAAACTTTCTATCTTTTTTTGCATCGAATTGGAAGGGGAAAGAGCAGAAAAGATCACAAATGGAAATTGGTTAGGTGTGAAACTTCTCATATTATGATGAGGAACTTTTCATTTATCCAAATATAACTGCAAAAATAAAAATGGGAAGCATAATTTACCTGTGTGTCTAGAAAGAAAAATAAGCAAGGTTGATTCATCTGTTTATAATCTCTGCTGTATTATTCTAAGTAACAGTTTTTTTAGTGATATGGAATGAGACTTTTGAATTTACACCTTCCTCCTTCCTAATAATGGGCACACAGGCTCAGATCTATTCATTGAGTGTTTTTCTTCTATTCCTTAACATCTTGTAGATGTTATTTAGTTGTAATTTATTCATTCACTTATTCACTCAAAATACCCATCACTTACTAGATATCAGCAACTCTAGTAAAACACATGTATTGCCTTGATTTTTAGAGAATAATGTTGGTTTAGTGTGAAGATTGAATTGGAGAGAAGAAAGACCTTCTGCAGATACACTAACTAAAGAATGTTTCTGAAATTCAGAAGAGGCATGATATTATCTTGGGTGAGAGCGGTAGGTGAAGGAAGATGCGAAGGATTAGAGACGGTACGGCAGCACATAGGAGTGTATCATCTAGGGGAGAAGTGGGAGTCGGCAAGTGTTCTAATTCTTATTTATAGAAAAAAGGTGAGAAATAAGAATATCAGAATTTGGTGAAAAGTGGATGATGAGTTTATTTTTGTTGGATGCCCTGAGAAGGAGGAAATCACCCAGGATGATACACCGTGAAGGGTGTTGGTCATGGGAATCTAAAGGTCAGGCGTGAGGTCTGGCCTGCAGCTGTGGGCTTGAGACTTGTCAATACCGTGAAGTTGTCTGAGCACATTCAGTTATCAGGGAAACCACATAGAACAAGAAGAGAGAAAGGCTCAGGAAAAGACTCAAAATGATAGTACCCAAGAGCAGGACTGGGTGCACTTCTTCTGTGTAGGGCCAAGCAATAAGTATTTAACATTTTTGAAGGCCATATGATCTCTGTTATATCTACACAACCCTGCTGCTATAGCATGAACACAGCCATGGACAATATGCTAACACATAGGCAGAGCTGTTCATTTTTTGAAATAACACTTTATTTACCAAACAATCCAAAAAGCAGGCCAGATTTAGCCCAAGGGTCATAGTTAGAGGGTCCTTGCTCAAGAGGATGGAAAAGAAGCGGGAGAGCCAGGAAAGAAGACAGAGGTGAAACCGGAGAGAGTGTGGTGTCAGAACCCAGTGGGGAAGAGTGCTCCAGGCTGTGGAGGCGCCTGGATTTTAAATGTGATGACTGAAGGTGGAAGACTTCCAGATCAGTCTGCCGTTCTTTACCCAACAGTGGACCTTAAACTGATCACACTATATCCAGGAAGAAATTGGCAGCTTTTTTTTTTTTTTAAGGTGGAATATAATTGCTTTACAATGTTGTGTTGGTTTCTGCCACCCAACAGCGTGAATCAGCCTTAAGTATACATATGTCCCCTCCGTCTTGAAACTTCCTCCCACCCGCCCAGGCTGTCACAGAGCTGGGTTGAGTTCTCTGCGTTACACAACAGCTTCCCACCAGTTATCTGTTTTACATAAGGTAATGTATATGTTTCAATGCTACTCTATCAATTCATGCATTTTGACTGTCCCTTATGAAAAATTGGAAGCTTAATTATTCCTAAATTTCCATTTTGTAAGACTTGTTAGTTTATATAGATTATTATACACATTTAGAAATCATTTCTATCTCTTGCATTTATAAAAGCACATTCCTAGTATCTATTTAGAGACAACTCAATAGTCTAACTTCAGAGTTAACAGGATATCCTTTGTAGCTTGTCGTCAGCTGCCAGTAAATTTGGCAAAAATGTAGAAAGCAATACACTTTAATTTACAGGGTTTGAGTCATTATTCATCACTCGTGTGTGCCGAGTCACGTGAGCTACCCAAACTACTCAGTCTGTCTGTAGACTCTGTGCACAGCGTCCTGTCCCCAGGTCCCATGCACGTGCTAGAACATTCCCAGCACTTCCTTCTGTAGGCATGTGCAATACTCATAGCTTCCTTTTGTGAGAAACCATCATGCACAGAAATATGTCTGTGAATGTCCCATTTTAAGAACTTTGGGCTTCAGTTATTTTCACAGATTCCTCTTGTCTTCCAGTTTTTACTAGTGCTTTGGGATTTGGTCTAAAAGTATGCATCCTTATCTTGTGATTTTTATTTCTTTCCTTTTCTTTTCCTAACTAAAAAATACTTACGTGGTATAAATGATTACTCCATTATTTAAAAATCTAGTATTTAATTCATTTGCAGATTGATGAAATATGTCTTCAAGTAATTTTCATGGAATCTTTACATATCAGTGAATATAATTCCAGTAACTTCACAGAAAGATGTTAACTTCACTGTGTATATTTTTGCCATACTCTTCTCTCTCTGTTAAACATCACTTGGTGTTTTAAAATTTTCTTAGATGTAGTATTAGACGCTTAATGCCTAGTTTTCATTTCCTTATAAATAACCTGATTATTTCTCTCCTTTTATCTTTGTAGAAATTCATTCTTTAAGCATTTACAAAAAGTATCATTTGTTTTTCTTTCATTTCAGCTTAGTTTTATCTTAAATATTTATGATTAGTTTTGTCCACTTTTCTAATTTCTTTCTGATAAAATGCCTATTGGCCCATCATTTAATCTCATTGTCCGTTTTACTCTTCATAACTAATTATATTTTCTGTGGTAAGATTCTAGTTCTTTGAGACTTCTAATAGAGAGATTGAAATCTAATTTAAAATTTTAGTTTCTTTCCTAGAGAAATGTCACAGCTTATTTCAGTCAGCTTCCTTTTCATTTCACTTTATATACTAGTCTGTTACTTTCCATTTCATATTTTTTCCTGTTTCTTATAGTCCAAATTTTATTTTATATTTTTGATAATAGATTCAAATAATTTAACTTTTCCTTTTGTTTTGGGTATTTATTAAACTTTTTAAAAATATTATTTCATTATATATATAGACATCAGATTGCAGAATTGTTTTTCATGCCCCACTTTTATTTTCTCTTTAGTGGTCCTTGGATTCCTCTTTGTTTATTTGAGTGTTAGCACAATATTTTTTCAGATTTTAAGCTGACTGTCATTTATATGTAAACCCCTGTTTTAGTTAAAATTAGACTCACTTACTGAAACAGGCTTCCCAGGTGGTGGTGCAGTGATATAGAATCCGCCTGCCAATGCAGGAGATGCTAGAGATGCGGGTTCAATTCTTGCGTCAGGAAGATTCCCTGGAGAAGGAGGGAATCCAGTAGTCTTGCCTGGAAAAATCCTATGGACAGAGGACTCTGACGGGCTACAGTCCCTGGGGTCACAAAAGAGTTAGACATGGCTGAGAGTCTGTGTACACACACACACACACACCACAAAACACAGTTGCTTAAATAAGATAGAAATGCAGGTCTCATGTAAAAGTCTGCAGGTCAGTTATTCAGGCTGACAGACTGACAAGATCATCGGAAGCCCAAGTTCTTTCCATCGTTTCATTTCAAAGAATGTTTACTTTATCTGTCAAGTCAAAGCTGGGCCTCTATTGCACCATGTTTCCGTCTGAGAGAAGGGGAAAGACAGCAACTGAAAGTCAGATACTTTTCTTTTTTTGTTTTTAATTTATTTGTTTTAATTGGAGGCGAATTACTTTACAGTATTGTGGTGGTTTTTGCCATTCATTGACATGAATCAGCCATGGGTGCACATGTGTCCCCCATCCTGAACCACCCTTCCACCTCCCTCCCCATCCCATCTCTCAGGGTCATCCCATTGCACCGGCTTTTCATGCTCTGTTCCATGCATCAAACTTGGACTGGTGATCTATTTCCCATATGGAAATATACATGTTTCAATGCTGTTCTCTCAAATCATCCCCCCACTCTCACTGTCTCCCACAGAGTCCAAAAGTCTGTTTTTATATCTCTGTCTCTTTTGCTGTCTCACATATAGGGTTGTTGTTATCATCTTTATAAATTCCTTATATGTGCGTTAATATATTGTATTGGTGTTTTTCTTTCTGACTTACTTCACTCTGTATAATAGGCTTCAGTTCCATCCAGCTCATCAGAACTGATTCAAAGGCATTCTTTTTAATAGAGTAATATTCCATTGTGTATATATACCACAGCTTTCTTATCCATTCATCTGCCAATGGATAATTTTCTTTCAAGCTAGTTGCTTAGGAGTCATAAGCATTATTTCCACTCACACATCCTCAGTGAGAACTTTATTATCTTACCACCATTAGCTGAAAAAGAAGCTGGATAATGTAAGCTTTAACTAGGTAACTATGTGCTCAGTTAAAACCCTATTACTATGGCAACAGGAGAAATGGAATTGGATAGAAAATGGGCCCAACCTTTAATGATTCTGTTTACAATTCTGTTTAATTTTTCTTCCTAGATAATATGTATCAACCGTCAACTCACTTTTCTTGGAAGCTCTGGAGTAAATGTTTCCCTAAGCTCCACCTATCTCTTTCTCGGCTTATTGTTGATGTCACATCTCAGACTGTAATGCCTTGCTCTCTGTTCTCTTATACCAGGTTCTGTCTTAACTGTAGTCCCTGAATGTTCATAAACAGAAGTGCTGAGAGAATGAGTTGTCTTCAGCCCCTTCAAAGAATCATTGAAAAATTTACAGCAGACGTGGTGGAAGGTGAGGAGCAGAGGGACACCTGCTTTTGTGTATTAAATGACAGGAAAATGACACTATACAAAGTGGCTAAAGATATTGGATGGAAGGAGAAACTTTAGCCTCCTTTGCTCTAGAGATAAAAACACGTTATTGAAATCGCTGAGGAAAAATGAGAACAGGATCAAAACCTCATAACTTAGTGTTCAGAATGTGAAGTCTTTTCTCACACCACACACCATCAGTCACTCAGTGATTATTTTCTCAGGTTTGAGAGTACATTTACTGCCATGAGGCCTTTCAGAGTTGCACATTTTATGTATGCAACTGTTGAAGTTATGGTTAGTAATTTATTTTCCCAGGAGGGGGTTTATAGAGAGGAGGCTGTGTTTTTCTTATCAGTTTACATGACAGGGGGCTACATATTTTGAAACAGAAAAAGTCACAAAAATGTTTGTGTGTTTTTCATTTAGAGGAATAGTCTTTGGTTTTACGATACGGTTATATTACTGTGCTAAATGCTTCAGGATATACAAAGATAGATAAATTGTAACAATAAAGTAAAGGGATTAATTTTGGTTTTCTTCACAATCATGCCAGTATTTGAACGGTGACAAAGAGACATGTCACCGTTCTGCAGACATATTATGCAAACAAAATTCAATCTATGAAGTAATTTCCGATGGAGATTTTAGTACAGGTAATTTCAATAGTAGTGTAATTTAACAAATAACATTTTAGAACTTCTGAGGATCTGGTTTTGCATTAGAACTACGTTACTATTTTCCAAAGATAACTCATCCTTTTTTTTCTGTTGTTGGCAGTGGATTTAATATTGGTAAATTGCCAAAAGCATTCTTTTCAAGTTCATTATATATAATATATGCAAGCACATTTAATATATGCAGGAACATTTGCTAATTCTATTTATAGTTACATGTGAAGTGACAGCAATGTGAAGAAACTGACTTTACTTCATAAGGGACAACCTCAATGACTGATGCTCCAGGCTAGGCAATAAAGCATGTTAAATGTGTCAGTCCTTCTTAATCAGTTAATTAATTAATGTTAAGTTAATGAAATTTAAGACAGTGCTCCCTTTAAGCTTAAAAAATTATACATCAAATTTTATCTGGGTGAATAAATTGCCAAGGGATTTTTGAAAAAGAAAACAATGATTGGGAACTAATTTAACTAATATGAAATTTTATGTATACATATATTAATAAAATCATTCTGACACAGTTGTAGATACAAACAAGTCTGATAGGCCAGGATGAAGAGTAGGGAAGTAGAGCCCAGCATGTATGATATTATATAACAATTAGAATTGTAGAAAAAGATTTTAGATTTCTGTTTCATACTATGTAAGAATAAATCCCTGAGTTCTCCTTAAGCTTTTAAATATGTGGTTAAATTTTCCTTTTAAAACATTGGAATGTTTGTGTAAGATGTAAAAGGCTTTCTTTGTTCCAAATGGTGATATAGTATTCCATTTTTATGTTTTTATAATTTTTAAGATGTTTATTTCTCCCTTGTGAATAATAAAAAAATTTTTTAAATGAAACCATAAAATTGAAAGAAAACAATTGGGAAAATAGATGCAACACTCATTTGTAGAAAATGAATTGATATTCATAGTGCTAAAATATATTTTATAAAAAAAAGAAGAAATACATGCACCTATAGCTTATAATAAATTTTTTGTTTATTCAATTCAAAGTATTTCCTCAACTTTATATTCAAATGTTAGATTTCATTCTTTGTTTTTAACAATTAAAGATGAAGAAAATTGAATCAAATACCTCTTGCCATAAGAGAGAATTTTATCTCTATATTGAGTCTCTTTTTCTTACTCAAATAAACAGCAATAAATAGACTGTACATTTTTAAATGTACGATTTGATGTGTTTGCACTGTGCATACACCCATGTAACAATTGCCACCCACAAAATGGTAAATGTATTCATCACCTCAAAGCTTCCTTAAACTATTTTGTAATCCCGCCCACCCATCTCATATTCTCTCAAACAAAAAAAGTCACAAAAGTTTTTGTGCATTTTTCAGTTAGAGAAATAGTCTTTGGTTTTATGATATGGTTAATTACGGTGCTAAGTGCTTTGGGACGTACAAAGATACATAAATTGCCCCTCTACCACTAGGCAACCACAATCTCTTTTCTTTCATAATGGATTAATTAATTTCTCTAGAATTTTAGATAAGTGGGATATATGCTGTGTCCTTTTTTGGATGTCTGTCTTCTTTCACTCAAAATACATATTTTACAATTGATCCATGTAGCATGTATGAACAGTTTATTCCTTTCTGTTGCTAATTAGTGTTCCATTGTATAGATATACTGAAATTTGTTTTTCCCATTATTGCTTGGTGAATATGTAGTTGCTTTCAGTTTGGGGGTATTACAGTTCTCTTAGGTAATTATCTAAGAGGAGAATGGGTGGATTGTATGTTAGGAAGGTAGTTTAACTTTAAAGGGCATTGCCAAACTCTTTTACAAAATGGTTATAAAATCTTGCATTCCTTCCATCAGTGTATGAGTTTCAGTTCCTCCAAACCTCACCAATACTTGAAATAGTCAATGGTTTTAATCTTAAAAATCCTAATAGATGTACAGTGGTAGCTCACTGAGGTTTTAATTCACATTTCCCTGTCTCATTATGTTGATCTTTCCTATGTTGTTATGTATCTTCTGTATACCTTCTTTCATGAAGTGTCTATTCAAATCTTTTGTCCAATTTCTCCACCGTTGACTTGCTTGTTTTCTGATTTTTGAGTTTTAACAGTTCTCATATATTTTAGCCCTTTATCAAATATGTAACTTTCAAATATTTTATCACTATATTTGCTTTTCTTTTCATGTTCTTAACCATGTATATTGAAAAGCAGTTTTCAATTTTAATGAAGTCAAATTTGTAAATTTATTCCTTTATGGATTTTGTTTTTGTGTCATATGTAAGAAAATGTTCCTAATTGAAGTAAATATTTCTTCAATTTTTTCCCCTAGAAGTATTAGAATTTTAGGTTTATATCTAGACATAAAACTTGTTTTCAAGTAATTTTTATGTTTGGTGGGAAGTATGGCTCAGGATACTTCCCTGGTGTCTCAGTGGTAAAGAATTCACCTGCCGATGCAGGAGACAGTTTCAGTCCCTGGTTGAGAAGATCCCCTGGAGAAGGAAATGGTTACTCACTCCAGTCTTCTTCCCTGGGAAATCCCATGAACAGAGGAACCTGGCGGGCTACAGTCCATGGAGTCACAAAGAGTTGGACAGGACTGACTAAATAGCAACAATGGTGCAGAATCCCTTTTTTTCCTTTTCAACAGATAAATCCAGTTGTTCTAGCACCATTTCTTAGAAAGACTATCCTTTATTCTCTGAATTATCTTTGCAACTTTGTCGAAAATCAGTTAACCATTTGTGTGTTAGTCTCTTGATCTATTTGACTATCTATATGAAAGCACAACACTTCCTTGAAGGCTGTGACACTTGCTCCAGAGCTGAGCGAGACTGATGGGCAACATCTGAGCTTCCCCTTGTATGGCTCTGCAAACTCCCTTCAGGCATTTTCTGGGGCAATTGTAGTCCCCTCATTTGTTCACTTCTCCCAAGGATCACTGTAATGTGCTACTGTTTAATGTTTGAAGTCTATTTCTCATCCATTTTGCTTGGTGTTACGGTATTTTAAGGTGGGAGGGTAAACCCTGTGCCTTTTACTCCATCTTGTTCAGAAGTAGAAATCCATACTTATCTCTTTTGACAATCTTATCTTTCAATTGGGGTATTTATGACATTAATAATTTAATTATTCATAATGTTTCAATTGTCATCTATAATTTTATACTTTTCTCTGTTATACCTGTTATCTGCATTCCCCTGTCCCTCCTTATTTTGACTGATTTAAATATTTGTAGAGTTCCATACTTATTTACTTATAGCTTTTAGCTATACCACTTTACCTTTTCTGTTTTACAGTAGTTAAAAAATCATTTTTTAATGTTGTTTACAAGTCTAAATTGTCTTTATATAAACAGTACAACAATCTTTTTTTGTCTTTTTTTAACATTTTTTTTCTTGATCTCTGATTAAAATTGAACTGATGTAATTTTTAATCTTACGTTACAAGTTCAGCTAGTAGGACCAGTTTTATCATTTAGGATGAAGGATGGGAATAAAGATCTGGGCTGGTAATGGTTGTGTCTTGGGCATAGATTTTACATGAGGACACAGGATACGAAGATCATAGGGCTTCAGGATGATACTACCTAGCTAGTGATGTTTATGATAATTCTTATTTTCTTAATAGCTGCTGTGTAAACAGGTGAACCCTTATCTATTTCCTTCACTTGAGATGAGTTTTGCAGTGTTTCCTGGTTACTGTTTAAATTCGCAAGGCTTGATTGGCTTCAGTCAATCTCTTTATGCCTTATTGAAAGTTAATAGCATCATATTTTTGACATTATTTTTTAATGACATTCCATTTCAATTTTACATTTCTACTCTGTATTCTCATAGCTGCATGACCTTGGGCAATTATTTAATTTCTCTCAGTCTCATTTTCTTCATATGTAAAGTGAAGATGGTAATAGAACAGGTTCAGTAAGATGCTATAAGCATTAAATGATTCAATACATGTCGAGTGCTTAGCGTAATGGGTGATGGATCATAATTTTAACTAAAATTGTTATTAGTAAAAAGTGCTGCTATTGACCTTCATACTAATGCAAAGACTTTGAGCTTTCTTTCCTAATGAAGGAACTCCATTTGTGATGGTGTGTTCACACACACTCAGACAAGTCTTACTGGGATATACATGTTTACAGTGACTTTCCTTGCTAACTTACACATTTCTCAGATAGATTGCCCTAATGTGATCTGAAAACACCCTAGTACATGGGTGTTTCATTCATTCACTGAATCTCTGTCATATATCTGTATTTGTTTATTTTACTACTAGGTGTTGCTTCTACACAGATAAAGGGAAAATGACCGAATGGTTTTGTTTGGTTTGACTTCTTGAAATAATTTATCGAGCACTGACATGGCATCTTAACTAAAGTAGTAAAAGTGATGTGCTTTACAATGTTTATTTTGTAACATTAAAGGAGGAGTCAAAGAGAATGAATTGAATTGAAGTGAGATGACAAGGGCTGTTTATGTTAAATGTTGACTTTGTGGAATGCTAAAAATCAGGAACAAATAATAGTACCCTAAAATAAAATATTACTTTTGATGTTTCTCATTCTCCATAATTTGAGGTAGATGCAATATTTGTTTTCATTGAAAATAATAGTTAATTCCTTTTGCAAACAGTCTTACCATTCATTAGAAATTTTAGTAATTTTAAATGGCACTTCAAAATCTGTCCATAGACTAATTACTATACTAATTACAAGATTCCAAATATTTAGCTTGTTAAAGCTCAAAAAATCACAAATTGGTGACTGGATAGGACACATAGCACCAAAGCCAGAGTCTTCATTTTTCATAAGAGCTGAGAGGGATAACCTGTCCATACTAGCTAATATGTTAAACACTCTTCCAGCATAGACTATTATTAATTCTGTGTGGATCAGCAGGATGGAATACTTGTAAAAATTTTAACAACTTTTTTGTTAGCTCACTTTCTAAGAATAAATTATAATTTAATGAACAAACTAGAGCAGTTTGGAGTATCAGTGGAATTTTGCATTTAAATCATTGAGTTATTTTTTCTTGGCATTTTAGGCTTCACTGGAGCAGAGCAGTAAAAGGATTTTTTGCACTTATGATGTGTACTTTTCTGTTCCCATATTGCATTAGCTTCAGCTTTAGATTTTCAATTTTTGTTTGTCATAAGGCTATTCTTTTAATACTCATTTAACATATTTGACCTAATCATGCCATCATGGTAATCTATACTTGAGTAAAGACAATGCATTTGACCTCACAGCTGAAATTTAATTTTGTTCCAGTCACTATACAAACAAAGCAATAAAACTTCAAAGTCATTATAAAACCTGGCATACTTATGTATATAAAAATGCACATGTGTCATGTGAAGATTTTGCTTTTTCTTTTAGAATAAAAGCTATACTTCAATTAAAAAACCATAAGTGATTGCTTATCATTTATTAAAAAATAGAGATAAAATATAGTACAGAAGTCCTTTTCCAGCTCTTTGACCATGTATTTGTATACTTTTTATTCTTACCATTTTTAGATATTTACCAATTAATAATGCTATTTCAACCTGGAGGGATACTTTATTAGAAGTCCAATTAATTTTGGCTGAATATATAGTATCTTTTCCCAAGGATGCCTAATCAATTTTCATTTAAAAATAGAATCAATTGATAATTAATTCTCTATTAATCTGTCATCATTAGGAGATAATTTATGATGGGGGTTGTATTTCCACTGAAACAGAGTTATGCTTTCACAAAGATTCATCAGTGCCAGTGACTGAATGCAATAATGACCTAGTTGTTTTGGAAAAATAATTTTTCTACAAACTAACTTATGAATATTACCATTCAGGAGTAGAAATAGCATCCCAGTGATTTTATGTTAATATTACAAAAACAGAAACATTCTGATTCATGGTTTCTTCAGAAAATAACTTTACATGCTGTGCTGATAAGCATTTTGAGAACAGGCCATGCAAACTCTTAGTCCAGATACCATGTGTGAACTTTCATGAAGGTATATGTAATTTCCACATATTCACATTCACCAGTTCACATTGTAAATCCCTGGACAGTTTGGCCCCTTCCTTCTCTCAAATGCATCCCATTAAAGCACTCTCAGGAGGGTTTATCAGCAGAGATGGAAAGAGCAAGCCTGGTCTGAAGATCCTGTGTTTATTTTCCATATTTCAGGCTATCATACTTCTTTTTTGAAGGCTATTCATGACATTCAAGTGTGCATATGAGTGACTATCTGGGAAAAAAAAAAGAAAATGTGGGGTATTAGAAAAATACATGTTAACACAAAATTCTCCTTCTTATGCCAGGTATTCTTATGCTTAGAATGACTTCAATTATACTACACTGTTGGTATCTTCTTTCAAAGGTATACCTCAATATTTTCTGCCTCTTTGATTATTTATCTAGTACATATCTTTCTGACTTGTAGCAGGAATCTACTACTAGTAGATTCCTACTAAACAAATCTTTTTTAGATTTGCTTGCTTTTTCAAATATGCAGTTCAATGATATCTTTTGGGCTGCTTTAAACAGTGAGTAATCTTGACCAAACTGATTTGAATGATAAATAAATGCATTGTTTCTCATCAGAAGTAGTTCAAGTGTCATCTGTGTTTTCCCATCCTCTGTTGTCTTGGTAACAATGATTCCAGGTCCAGGTTTCCTATTTGGGTATTCAGGGGAGACGAGGCTGGGACTCTTCCTACACCTATATTGTGGGAGCAGTGGAAACTTTCCCAGAAGTCTTACCTACAGACTTTCTAACATGTCTGCTGCTGCTGCTGCTGCTAAGTCACGTCAGTCGTGTCCGACTCTGTGCGACCCCATAGACAGCAGCCCACCAGGCTCCCTGGTCCCTGGGATTCTCCAGGCAAGAACACTGGAGTGGGCTGCCATTTCCTTCTCCAGTGCATGAAAGTGAAAAGTGAAAGTGAAGTCGCTCAGTCGTGTCCGACTCTTCGTGACCCCATGGACTGCAGCCCACCAGGCTCCTCTGTCCATGGGATTTTCCAGGCAAGAGGACTGGAGTGGCGTGCCATTGCCTTCTCTGTTCTAACATGTCTAATTGACCAAAAATGGCCTTAGGCCCATTATTAAACCAATCACCAGCCAGGGAAATGAGAGTCCTGTGACTGAGACTTATAATTAGAGAAATCGGTTTGTCAATTCCTTTCACCACCTACAAGAGTATTTAAACAGCTCAAAACATTGAGGACAATTATGATTTAATTAATACATTATTAATTATATTACATTAGTTATATCAATTAATAATTAATATATATTTAATTTATATGGGCTTCCCTGGTGGCTCAGTTGGTAAAGAATTCACCCTCAATGCAGGAAACTCAGGTTCAGCCCCTGGATGGGAAAGATCCCCTGAGAAGGAAATGACAACCCACTCGAGGATACTTGCCTGGAAGATTCCGTGGACAGAGGAGCCTGGTGGACCACAGTCCATTGGGGTGACAAAGAGTTGGACATGACTTAGCCACTAAACCACCACCATGGTAATTATTATTAGGGAGAAGCTATTTGAATAGTGTTGGGACTTCCTTGACAGCTCAGTTGTTAAAGAATCCGCCTGCAATGCAGGAGACCCCGGTTTGATTCCTGGGTTGGGAAGATCCTCTGGAGAAGGGATAGGTTACCCACTCCAGTATTCTTGGGCTTCCTTTGTGGCCCAGCTGGTCAAGAATCCACCTATAATCTGGTAGACCTGGGTTCAATTCCTGGATTGGGAAGATCCCCTGGAGAAGGGAAAGGCTACCCACTCCAGTATTCTGGCCTGGAGAATTTCGTGGACTATATAGCCCATGGGATCGCAGAGTTGAATACGACTGAGGGACTTTCACTATTTGAATTATGTTAGGTTTTTACATAATGGAAAATGAGTTTTTTATTTATTTTTGTCCTGTTTTGCCATTTAGTGCAATGAAATAGTGATTCTGTAAGAGGGTCTTTTGGCATTCCTTTTTGTTTACTCTGTTTTATCATTTTGCTGATTTTTGTTAATTCTATATCTCTCTTGTTAATGATAGTGAAAAAAAGATTTATAGCTGGATTCTTATTGTTTTGATATTTTTAGTAGAGCCTTTTAGGTTTCTAACGATATATAATCTCATCATTTATCAAAAATGATAATGCTGCCTCCCACATTTTATACAGGATTTTTAATTCATTTTCAGTGCCTTCTCTCATGGCATTCCTTAGAAACTTCCCATCACTGTTCAATATCAGAAGCAATAGGGGGCAGGCCTGTCTTCTTTCTGATTTTAATGAAACTGCCCTTAGTAACTTTATATTAAAAGTAGATTTTTTCTTTTGTTTCCTCCCTCAGTACTAATTGATCTTAGAAACTTTCTACAGTATCATGCTTAAAGACTGATGAGATGTGGCTGCAAAATTTACCAAGTTCTTTCTAATGGTTCTTCATAAAATTTATCCTTACATATTTTAGTGAAAGGAAACTTGATAGATGTTCTAATGATAGAATAATCTTTTCATTCATGGAATAATTCCTAACTTGCCATGTTGTATTATTCTTTTACAATGCTGCTGGGCTTTTTTCTTTTTTTTATTAATCATATATTTATAACTTATCATTAGATTTTATAAATACAATTGAGATTTTGTTTCTTTTATCAGTTTGTGATAAAAGGTGTATGTTAGCATTGCAAAATGAGTTGGGAAACAGTAGGCTCTGTATTCTGATATATTTTTCATATCCAAGAAATTATCTACCTCTTGAAAATTAAGTTGCAGTCACTTTACATTCACTAAATAAGTGTGTGCTCAGTTGTGTCCAACTCTTTGTGGCCCCATCAACTGTAACCCACCAGGCTGCTCTGTCCATGGAATTTTTCAGACAATAATACTAAAGTGGGGTGCCATTTCCTACTCCAGAGAATCTTCCTGACCCAGAGACCCACATCCTTATGTCTCCTGCATTGGCAGGTGGATACTTCACCACTAGTTCCACCTGGGGAGACGCCATTAAATAAATGTTTCTGCTGTCTAGTCGCTAAGTGGTGTCCAACTCTTTGTGACCCCATGGATTGAAGCATGCCAGGTTTCCCTCTCCTTCACTATTCATTAAATAATTTATAAGAAAAAGTTTGACTCTTACTGAATCATTCAAATAATTTTTTCTTATTAAATGCCTCAGTATTTCTAAATAATATAGTTTTAAGCTCTTTTCTTATTTAAATATTATCTACTATCATTTCCATGGAAGATGATTTAGCATGCTTTCACCATTGCACTGTAGTTTTATTTCTTCTATAATCTCAGTATATTCACTATCCCATATCTCTTTTCCTTGTTTATCCTTATTTCAGAAATTGATAGGACTATATAATGAAGGGCCTCATGAGTTTTTGTAAGAAAGTGGATTTTATTCTATATGAAATAGGAAGCAATTAGAGTAGATTTTTAGTAAAGAAATGGTGTAATCTGATTTCATCTTAAAAAGATCACTTCTTTTATTGCACGGAGATATTTTAGGAAGGCAAAAATGGAAGAATGGCAAAAATAGCAAGCCGTTGCAGTGGATTAGGTAATGGACAGAAGGGGTTTGACTAGAGGAGTAACACTGGAGATGAAGAGAGTAGACAGTATGGTACGGTGTGGAAGCAGACTCAATAAGACATCGTAATTGGACATAGGGGCTGAAGGAGAGACCTCAGTGATGACTTCCCAGCTTTTGGTCACAACAACTGAACAGTGCTGTTATTTTCTCAGGTGGGAAAGATTTGGGAGGAATAGACAGAAGTGAGTTGTGGGTAATCCTGAATTTTGGTTTGAATCTACTTATTTTGAAATACCTGTTGTGTGTTATAACTTCATCGAGTTACATGACTGCTATCCAGGTTTCCCAACACCAACTTGCCAAAGAGACTGTCTTTTCTGCATTGTGTGTCCTTGCCCGCTTTGTCAAGGATTAATTGGCTCTAGGTGTGTGGGTTTATTCCCGGATTTTCAGTTCTATTCCATTTATCTGTAAGTCTATTCCTACATTGGTCCCACAGTGCTTCTGTTACTACTGCTTTGTGCCGAATGTGGAAATCAAGATGTGTGAATCCTCCATCTTTGTTTTTCTTTTTCATGATTGGGATCCCTTGCAAGTTCGTATGAATTCTCAAGTCAGCATTAAATGTCTACAAGAAAGATTTTCAAGATTTGGTAAGGATTGCATTATATCTTTTGGATATTATTGGGTTTTAGGTATTGTTTCCACCTTAAAAATACTAAACTTTCTAATCGATATACATGGATATATTCCCATTTATTTAAGTCTTTAATTCCATTAAGCAAGATCTTATTCTTTTCTGTACAGGTCCTCTACATCTTTGGTTAAATTAATTCCTAGATATTTTATTTTTTGTTTCTATTATAAACCATATTATTTTCTTATTTTGTATTCATTGTTCGTGCAATGAAATACAATTGCCGATTTTTGTGTTTTGATACTGTACTCTACAACAATAATAAATTGGTTCATTAGCTTCAATAGCGTGTGTGTGTAAACTTGAGGATTGCCTGTGTATAGGACCTTACTGTCTGTGGTTAGATTAGTTTTACTTATTCCTTTCCAACTTGAAGGTCTTTTACTTACTTTACTTGCTGAATTACCCATCTATAACTTACAGTAAAATGTTAAATAGCAGGGCCAAAAGTGGGCGTTCTTGTTTTCTAGCTGATATTATGGTTAAAAAAGTCTTTCACCATTGAGTATGATGGTAGTTGGGGATTTTCTTATAAATGTCTTTCATATTCTCCTATTTTGCTGACTTGTTTTAAATCATGAAATTTTCAAATATGTCAAATGTTTTCTCTCCATCAGTTGAGATAATAATGTATTTTTCCCCTAATTCTGTTAATACAATGTATAACATTTATTTTCTTTTGTTGAAATGTATTTGCATTCCTGAGATAAATATCACTCAGTCATGGTGTATACTCCTTCTTATATACTGTTGAATTCAGTTACTAGTATTTTGTTGAGAATTTTTTTAGCTTTTATATTCAAAAGTCTTATTGTACTATAACTTTTTTCCCTTTGATATTTTGTTTTGTTTTTTGGTTTTGACATCAGGGTAATGCTGATCTCATGGAATAAATTAGAAGGCATCCCTTCTTCCATTTTTTTGGAAAGCTTTAAAAGGATTGGTGCTAATTCTGCTTATAATGTTTGGTAGAATTCAGCAGCAAAGACATCTGGTACTGTGTCTTTCTGTTTGGAGAGTTTTTAATTAATGATTTGGTCTCCTTATGTGTTACAGATTTGTTTAAATTTTAAATTTCTCTTTGAGTTAATTTTGGAAGTTTGTGTAATTCTAGAAATTTGTCAATTTACTTAAAATTATCTATTTTGTTGGTACACAATTGTTTAGAGTATTGTCCTATAATCACTTCTATATCTATAAGTTTATAGTAATGGCTTCACTGTCACTTTTGATTTTAGTGATTTTCATTTTCTTTCATTCTTCTTAGTTAATCTGCTTGTAAATTTACCAGTTTTTAAAAAAAAATATTTTCTAAGAGTCAACTTTTGTTTTTGCAGATTCCCTCTTATTTTTCTGTTCTTAATTTTCTTTGTATATTAATCTTTATTATATTCTTCCTTTTGCTAGCTTTGAGTTCAAATTTTCTCTTCTTTTCCTGGTTTCTTATGGTGAAAAGCCCTATTACTGACTTGAGATCTTCTTTCCTTTTCAATGGACATTTAAAGCTATACATTTCTGTTTGAGCACTGCTTTTGTCTCATCCTGTAAATTTTGTTATGCAATGCTTTTATTTTAAATTATCTCATTTATTTAATGAGATGTTTAATTTATTCTCATTTTCTTTGTGATTTTTTTCTTTGAATGATTTGTTATTGAAGAGTGTGCTGTTTAATTTCCACATACATGCAAATTTTTAGTTTCCATTTTGTTATTGATTTCTGGTTTCATTCCACTGTATTTGGGAAAGATATTTTATATGCTTTTAATTTGCTAAATATTATTTACATTTTCCTTGTGACCTAATATTTGTGATCTGTCTTTGGGAAATATTTTGCTTGCATTGAGGAGAGTGTGCATTTTGATGTTTTGGGGAGGAATGTTCTAAATTTGTCTGTTAGGTCTAGTTGGTTTACAGTGTTGTTCAGTTTCTCATTTTCCTCACTGATCTGTCTAGTTATTCTATCCAACACTGAAAGTGGGACATTGAATACCTCATTATTGTAGAATTATTTCTTGCTTCATTTCTGTCCATTTTTCCTTCATATACTCTGGGCTCTGTTTTGAGAATCTGTTTATAATTGTTATATTTTCTCAATGGATTGATGCTTTCAAGAATATGTGGTATCTTTCTTTGTCTCTTGTGCCAATTTTTGACTTAAAGTCTGTTTCATCTGATGCTAGTATAATTGCCCAAGCTCTCTTTTGATTACTATTTACATAGTATCTGATTTTATATCCCTTCATTTTCAACCTATTTGTGTCTTTGCATCTAAATTGAATTTCTTGTAGATAGCAGACAGGTGAGTCATTTAAGAAAAAAAATCTAATTTGCTCATCTGCCTTTTTATTGGAGAGCTTAAAAATTTTTGTATATAAAGTGATAACTGATAAGGAAGGACTTCTGCCATTTTGCCTTTTTATATATATCTTATACAATTTGTATTCTTTTTCTTCCTTCATTGCTGCCTTCTTCTGTGTTGAACTTTTGTAGGGCATCATTTTCATTTCCTTCTTATTTCTTTTTTCTGTATATTTTAAAATATTTTTTCTTAATGATTATAAAGAGAACCATACATAAACCAATATAAATTTATCTAAAGATAGTTTGCATTAATACCTATTTAGATGGTACATAAGTTTTTTCTCTTACACTACTTCATCTCTCCCTATTTGTGCTATTGTTACAAGTTATATCTTTTATATGCTATGTGCTCATTAACTTGATTTATAATTTTTGTGTATTCATGTGTCTTTTAAATAATATAGAGAAAAAATGATTGCAAATCAAATATACAATAATAGTACTTTTTTACATTTACCTTTTCGTTTGTTTGGTGTTCTTTATATTTTCATATAGCTTGAGTTTATTGATTTGTTTGGTGCTTTTTTGAGGCTGGATCTAGTGCTAGTATTTCCTTTTGCTTTTATTTTTTCTGAGAATGTCATTATTTATTCTTCATTTTTGAGGGTTAGTTTTGCTGGATATGGGATTTTTTGTTGATATTTTTTCCCAGGACTTTAAATAAGGGTGTTCCCTTATGTGTCTTGCTATGAATATTTAAGCATTCGTTTTATTTGGGATTTGGTGAGCTTCATGGATGTGTAGATTCATATCTTTCATCAATTTTGGAGGGTTTTCAGACATTATTACTTTAAATATTATTTCTCCTTCAATGCTTAGTCAGACTGTTTGCATTTCTGCCTTATCCTACACTGACTGCTTAACGATAACTAGAAAGAGAAGCTTATGGTCTTGTCAGTTCTTTTCTGAAACTTCATCTAGCTTTGGTCATATGTAACTGTCTTCTGGAATTCCATAAAGGAGGTCTTTAACACCTTTATTTCCAATGCATATCCCCCTACCCAAACCTTTTACTTTATAGAATTTTTGGTCTATTTTCTGCTTGCTCTATCTGTTGTATCTTACCCCAGGTGGCAATAGGTAGTGTATATCTTTAAATGTTTTCAATAATTGTCATAGAAGGATCTTTCCAGCCCTGATGGAGATCTCAAGGAGGTGAAACAAATCCTCTAGCAGATTCCATAGGGATTACAAGTTAGGACTTAATGTATAATATTTTTTTTAGTGCAAGGTGTATACTGTGGTTTTTTACCTCAGTGACACCAGGAAGTTTCACAAGAAACATTGTCTTACACCCCTATGGCCACCTGTAATCTAGGTAATGGGGAGGGTGGTAGGCAGGTAAGCAAAATTCCATGATATTCTTTTACAAAAGTTTAGCAGCTTCTTTCTTCATAAAACAGTCCTTTGATTGTTGTAAGATTTTCATTAAATTCCTATGTTTTATAAAAGTTGATTCTGATAGTTTTTGCCAGATCAATCACTGTTTCAGTAGAGAAATGGAACTTGAGTTCTCCCTACACTTCCATTGTCAGTGGCAGCATCCTAATAAGTATATTATTGTTTACATGAGTGTTGCTTATTTACTTGCAATTACCTAATAGTCAAACACTGTTAAAAACCTTAGAATGCATAGAATCTGACCAGTACGCTCAGATTCTCAATGTATTTTCATACATTGTAACGGACTAAGATGATTAGAGAATTTTAAAACTAGCAGTGCAAGTTGCCTAAAACATTTGATCTAAAATAATACATCAAATACTCAGTAGTGATGGCATGAGGTCCCTCTGAAAATAAAGCGACTGGATATTTGTACTTAAACAGTAATATCAGTTGAAACGTTGTGTAGTAAGTTTAGAAATTAAGATCATCCTTTTCATAGAAACACACACACACACACACACACACAAAGTCAAATGCTAGCAAAAGTATAGAGGTTTATTTTCTAGAGAGTGAGTGAGTGAGTGAGTGAAAGCCACTCTGTCGTGTCCAACTCTTTACAACCCCATAGACTATACAGTCCACGGACTTCTCCAGGCCAGAATACTGGAGTGGGTAGCCTTTCCATTCTCCAGGGGGATCTTCCCAACCCAGGGATCAAGCCTAGACCTCCCACATTGTAGGCGGATTCTTTACAGCTGAGCCACAAGGGAAGTCCAAGAATGTTGGAGTTGGTAGCCTATCCCCTCTCTAGTGAATCTTCCCAACCCAGGAATCAAATGGGGGTCTCCTGCACTGTGGGTGGATTCTTTACCAACTGAGCTATCAGGGAAGCCCTGTTTTCTAGAGGAGCTGACCTTCATTGAACTTGAGCTACGAAACTATGAACCAGTCTGCACCATACAATTAAAAAAAAATAGGTAAATTCCAGTCACTTGTTTTTCTAGGCTTCCATAGTGACGGTGGTTTCCAGGTAGGAAATTGTTAGGCTTTTCTTCTGAGAAATTGACTAACTGCAAAGAAGCATGTAAATGTACTATTATTTAGTGTTCTCATCCAAGTGACCCAGCAGGATCACTCGGTTGTAAAGCCAACAAATCAAAACATCATGGCTCTGCACCAGTTTCCTTATAGTATTTAACTGCTGCCTTAAATGTGGAAAGACAAACATGGGTCCCTGGACATCTGAGAAAAGCTTTTAACTGGAAAGACCTAGATTAAAACAAAGAGAAAATATATGGAAGGCATAGAGAAATAGTTACTTCCTGTGTATTTTTTTTATAAGAAGTATAGCCATGGCTTTTATTTTTTAATGTTTTGTTGTACTGAGTGGTTTAAGATACTATTTTATATTGATGGATATTTAGTCAAAACCTGGAGAAGGAAATGGCAACCCACTCTAGTATTCTTGCCTGGAAAATCTCGTGGATGGAGGAGCCTGGAGGGCTACAGTCCGTGGGGTTGCAAAGAGTCAGACACAACTTCACTTTCTTTCATTTAGTCTAGAAGTATATTTTTTTATATTTATAGCAGCTTTATTAGTTTGGGTGTTAAAATAATTCATTTGTAACTTCTAATTCCTTTCTAAAACATAGTGTTAAATGCAGCCAATCCTGGTCATTTTTGAACAGATGTCAGTGTGTGTGTGTGGGTATAGGATAAAGGTTGGATACTGAGGAGAGAGAATGTTCCTTAATGAGCCTATTAGCTTTCCTAAACTCAGTCTTCTGCACTTTTTACTTATTAAGCTATTATATTGGATCTTTGATTAATTTAAATGAAAATTTTTAAAGTATATTCAGTTTCTTGATGTATAAAGTACAATAATTGTGCGGGATTTTTAATTATTTTATATATTCTTTCCTATCCACTTGTTAAATTATATTTTATTTCTAATTTTGCTTATTACATTGTTTTCTTAATTGTGTTTTTAAAGTTTATTTTGTCTTTAATTATGACTGACATACGAGAAGAGACGGTGTGAATGATGAAAATTAAAAAAAATTATTGCTCTATTTATTTTCTATGATTTTTGTCAACTGAAAATTGTATCTAAAATTTTCCTTTGAGATATAACTACTAATGATTTGAATATCAATGTGCACTAAGAAATTATTGGAAATTATTCCATGTTTGATACACTGATACAGGTTGTTTACCCAGTTTTACTTGTTTCATCAGTAAATTAAGCAGCTGTTTATAATCACAACATAATAGTTTAGAACATGAAAGGAAGTCTACTACAGTTAAATGAAACCACATAGGAAGTTTAGATAGGCTGAACACTGTTACCCATTTTGTACTACCTGCATCCTGCTGGTGCTTATTATGCCTGTCATCCTGAGAAGCCCCTGTGATCTGGAGTAACTTGGTTAGGTGTTTAGTTTGCTCTCTTTAAAACTTGCTTGTTCAATTTCATGTGTCATAATATGAAGGTCAGAATCATTTGGGGTGAAAATATTTTTCATTCCCACAAAGCATTTCCTACAGAAAGCCAGTGGAGGTACATGGTATCATATTGTGGTATCATTTTTCAGTTACCAAATAAGTTCTTTAGGTGAAATATGATTTTATGGTTTGAGAGTCATATTTAAAACAAACTAGTGGGATAGTTTTAAAATATATACACAACTGTATTTTAAAGAGTATGGAAGAGGAACTAAAGAGCCTCCTGATGAAAGTGAAAGAGAAGAGTGAAAAAGCTGGCTTAAAACTCAACATTCAAAAAGTGAAGATCATGGCATCTGATCCCATCACATCATGGCAAATAGATGGGGGAAAAGTAGAAAAAGTGATAGGTTTTATTTTCTGGGACTCTAAAATCACTGCATACAATGACTGCAGCCATGAAATTAAACAATACTTGCTCCTTGGAAGGAAAGCTATGACAAACCTAGGCAGCATATTAAAAAACAGAGCCATCACTTCACTGACACAGGTCCATATAGTCAAAGCTATGATTTTTCCCATAGTGTATGGATGTGAGAGTTGGACCATTAAAGCCCTGAAGAATTGATGCTTTTCAATTGTGGTGCTGTAGAGGACCAACTCTTGAGAGTCCCTTGGAGTGCAAGGAGACCAAACCAGTCAATCCTAAGTGAAATCAACCCTGAATATTCATTGGAAGGACTGATGCTGAAGCTTAAGCTCCAGTATTTTGGCCACCTGATGCTAAGGGGACTGGGAAAGACCATGATGGTGAGAAAAATTGAAGGCAAAAGAAGGAGGGGGCGACAGAGAATGAAATGGTTATGTAGCATTGCCAACTCAGTGGACATAAATTTGAGCAAACTCTGGGAGATAGTGGAGGACAGAAAAGCCTGTCATGCTGCAGTCCATGGAGTTGCAAAGAGTTGGTCATGACTTAGTGAAGAGCAATAACACTTTCAAATACCTTTTAGTGAGGACAACTAAAATAATGTTGATGGTTCTTTGTGTACAAATACTGTGATTCAGGAGAACATTGAGTACAAAGGCACTTTCTTCCTACATAGCTCATGATAGATTTTAGACATGCAAGTTATTTTATTATTGAAGAAAAAATATTTGCCAAGCTGGGGAGAAAAAAAAACAACAATGTTGGAGAATTAAGTAGATTCTTGTCACAATGATAGAAAATATTTACAGATCCTATTTGTGACATCATGTCATGAATGGCCTATACTTGATTCAGTTTTCACGGATATTGCTGAGGATGTATTTAAGAGGTGAGGAGTACCAATGCCCTCTCATTGACAGAGGAAAGAACTACCTCCCAATAAGTAGATATAATCTTAGGTGTTTATATCTCATATTCTAATGAGAGAGGATAAATTATGGTAGAATTGAGTATGAGATTGTACAGTGAGAAAATGAGCGAAATTTTCCATTCAATTCTGAGTCATCGTGTGCTCCTGAACTTTTTAAGTATCCCTGTTTTTTTGGTTCAGTTGTTGTTCTAGCTGACTAGTCTTTGATTTATCCTGTCTTCTCTCAGTTCTTGCAAAGGCAATGATAGACGTTGTGGCGTAATATAGAAAATTTCCAATGTTTGTTCAAGCAATGGAAACTCTTTCTTCTCCTCTAAATGCAAGCTTATTCATAATGCCATATAGATTGTAATAAAAGGAGAGCCCAACTCATCCCCTGCTTACCGTTGCTTAATTAACAGTGTTTCGTGAACTCTAAAAAAGGAATCAGCTTTTCCTAGCAATAAAAAACAAACAAACAGAAACCTGTATTTTTGTTTGTTTTGAAGCCGAGGCTTCCTCTGCAACTAACTGCAGCATTTAAATATAGTTTAGTAAGACATGTCTAATTTGATTTTATCCTTTTTTAATTCACATACTCTGTATGTTGTGGATCATGCATTTCAGTGTAAGTTAAATTGTGGTGCAATAGCTAAATAGATTTAGCATACTGAGAAGTATGTAGAATGTTTTAACATGATATCAACTGCTTGGTTGTTTCACAGTGTGTACCTGTGGGTGACCATGAACATATACAAATGTTCCATCTTCACTATGACGGATTTTTCTTTGTTATAAACAGAAGCATCTTGCTAAGTCAGACTGATTGACAGTTGAAAATCTCATTACTTACAACTGTGCTATTGGCATATTCCTCATTCATGCACTATTTGGTGATAATGAACTTAAAACTTCCCTGTTCTTTATAAATACTGGGAGTTAGTTTTAATTTTCATTCCTACTTTTTATGATTTAAAAAAGTATATGTATCATCATTAGGGAATTATTAGATGGTGAAACATATTGCTATAAAGACATACTGTTAAATTTTTAGTAAAGAATCCAAGTCAGTTGTAATTAAAACAGTTATATAAAATTCCCAATTGAAAGGTGATATTTTCAATAAGAATTGCTGTGATGGCATCTCAGGCTCAGGTATTAGCTCATATTTGTTTTTTATTTAGAAGTGTGGAGAGGGTAGGCAAATAAAGCAGTGCCTTTAAAATCAAATCCTTTAATGAATGACTTTTAAGATTTATTGTATGTTCTCTCTCCCCTTGATCTGCATGTACCCCTCTCCTGCCATTTACCATTTTTAAAAGTGATTAGATCCTTCATAGAGCAAATAGAACAGATTTGATTTCACTTTTTCCTATGTCAAGTAATTTTATATCAAGACTAATGAGATGAATGTTTTCCTACATTTATTCTTAGTACTGCATATCCTGTACTTGAATTGGTGTCATTAATTATGCATCCAGCACTCAAGAGAAGATGAGATATCCAGGAAAATAAGATGATATTTGCTTTAAAAACTCTTATTAACTTAATATTGGGTCCAATTGAAACCTGTCTTAAAGCCTAGTAGTACTGTGTTGCCAAGAGGTTCATTGACACTAATCAGACTCTCTTTGTGCTGATGACAAACTACACTATTGTCGTCTCTCATCTGCTAATTCTAATTGAAATGGAGATTCTGTGCCTCTGTACTCATTTCTCATACTTAATTCAAATATGTGTATGTGTGTTCAGTATTTCTTCCTGCAGTATGAGGAATACCAGTTCAGTCTTTTATGTGTGTTTGGACTCAGCATTGTTTATATACACGCCTTCAAACTGAAGGCTCAAAAAATTTCTGTATAATACTAAATCCATTATTGGTTGGTTCTAAGTTGTGCTATTTCAGGAAATAAGCCTTAACTTAATATTAGCTTGTTATTTACCTAATGAAGGAAATACCTTTCTTTTTTGAGTTTGAATGACTTCTATGTTTGATACATGATATCATCAGATATTTAGATAATATTATCGCTTTGAAATATTTTAATACAAGACATTTGTTGTTTTCCTATAATCCACATTTCAAAAAAAGGACAGAGATTCAAAAACTCTAGAGAGCATTTTAAAATTTTTATTTTTATCTGAATGAGATATATTGGAGTTCCTTGCTTGTTTATTGAAGTTGTAAAGTATTGATTCTTTAAAAATAACTTATTAAGAAACATTTGACAGATGTTATGATTTTAAAACTGGTGATGCAGGATCTATTTTGTCTTTTTTGGTTTGTTTTTTGTTTTGCTGTTAGGCAAATTGAGAGCTTACCCCATACTGCCAGAGCCTAATTTTGTCCAAATAAATGTTTTCTATCTGCTGCTGGAAAGCCCAGTGAAAGAGAACACTTGATTGAGTCTGTGGGGAGCAACTCCCCACTGAGCCCTTACAGAAGAACAACTGCATAAAGAAGAATGGAAAGTAGAACAGACACAAAGTTACAAGACAAATGTGCAGACTCCTGCTTGTAATGGTATTTCAGGGTTTAGCAAGCCATTAACTTTAGTGCTGCAGAACTGCTGAAAGGAAGATTTAAAAATAAAAAGTTGTGACTATCCAGGGATTAAGATGCTGAAGGATCCAGAAGGATCCTTTGCTGTTGGAGAGGATCTCCAAGCATGAAAGCTCAGAGTCAATTGAAATATTGAAATGGTAATTGATTCTGCTTGAAAATCTGGTGGCCAGTACAGAGAAGAAAAATAAATTGGCAAATCATTGATGTTATAAATATTAGGAAAGCCACTTTCTTAATATCTAAATCACTCCAAATATCACTAAATCTTTACAGCCTATCTTAAATTTTCTTTTTTATTTAATAATGACTGTGTGTGTGTGCCAAGTTGCTTCAGTTGTTTCTGACTCTTTGTGACCCTATGAACTGTAGCCCAACAGGCTCCTCTGCCCATGGGAATTCTCCAGGCAGAATACTGGAGTGGGTTGCCATGCCCTCCTCCAGGGGATCTTCCCAACCCAGGGATCTACCCCAGGTCTCACACATTGCAGGCAGATTCTTTACCATCTGAGCAACCAGGGAAGCCCAAGAATACAGGAGTGGGTAGCCTATCCCTTCTCCATGGGAACTTCCTGACCCAGGAATCCTCCTGCATTGCAGGTGGATTCTTTACTAGCTGAGCTACCCAGGAAGCCCAATAAGGACAGTTGCCTTTGTGCAAATAAATTATCAGTAAGCACTTAAAATGAAAACTGTCAGCTTTGTTGAAGATTTGCTTTTCAACTGAGGACAATTCCCCATGAAATACCATATTTTGTCCTGGTGAAGTATCAATCCCTGTTGGCCTTCTACATTTTCTAGAATAAGTCACCTTGGTGTATAACTCCTCAATACCTTCTACTACCCATTTCATCACTCACTGTCCATCTCTTATGTGAATTTTAAAATATCACAAAGAGCTAGAAACCTTGTTCTTTTGAAAATAAGACATCAGTTTTAATCCTGGGACTGTGATCAAATTTTCTAATGATGTGGCATTCCATTAGTGTTTTTAAGTTTAAAAAAAATAGAAAAATAAATGTGGTTTTCCTTTCAATTTTAATCTGCTATCCCCAGAGTAGAGAGGGGACTCCTATCCAGGTTTGATTAATTAGCACTAAAAATAGTTGGCAATAAATCTTTGTGCGTGATTCTTCTTCATATAAAAGGAACCTGACTGAGAGCCAAGTTACCAGCAAGAAATAAATGCCTTTTACAGTTACACTTATTTAGAGATAAGTCTTGGAGTGAAGCCACATGTGCAAAAGGAACCATGCATGGTTCATGATGGAAGAGAGTGCTGTAGATGAAAATGGAAACTTGCATCCTACCGCAGGATAGAGACTTAATGGAACTTAATGCCAGTCTGGTGGCAGTTAATTCTGTACACACTAACACACTTAGTACAAAGTCAAATGTTCTAAAGCAACGGTTCCCAAAATTTTTGGCACCAGGGACCAGTTTCACGAAAGACAATTTGTCCATGGACTGGGGGTTTGGGAGATGATTTCAGGGTGATAAAAGAACATTACATTTATTACACTTTATTTCTATTATTACATCAGCTCCACCTCAAATCATTAGATATTACATCCTGGAGTTTGGGGACCCCTGCTCTAAAACTCCAAGGAAATAATACCGTGTATAAAGCAAGATGCATTACAATCTCAAGGTATAGTCCTAGAGTTAGACTATTTGAACTTGATTCCCTGTTTGTCACATACACATAGTTACATGATGTTGGCCAAATACTTATTTTTATGTGCCTGTTTCCTTACTTGTAAAATAATAATACTGATGAGGTTTTAAGGGTCAATATTTATATGGTTTTTAGAACAGTGCTAAACATCCAACTGCTAGATGAAGGTTTGCTATTGCTGTTTATAAAGATTAAGTTTTAATATCATGAAGCATTGCCTCATATCCCATTTTAATCTTTAAGATATTATTTGAGCATAGCTTGAAACGTAAATGTAAATATCTTAATAGTAATACTAGTATTAATATTATTAGATAATGATCAATATCATTACAATTAATACTTAATGACATACTTGCTTTAATAGATTGGTATTTATAACATTGCTTTCAGTATTATGTGTTTGTGATAAATTGATTACATGTTGTAGCAAGGTGGATGGTATAAACCTAAATAAATGACTACATTTTTAATTGGATTCTTCCTGATTTTTAGTTTGCTTCCTAGAACATGTAATTTAAGGACATTCTGATGCCTGTAAAAGGAAACTAAGCAGTTTTGTTATATTGTTTCTCAGATATTTTGGCTTTACAGATAAGATCTGGAATCTACATTTAAAAAATTCCCAAAGAGTGAATATCAGTCTCAGTAGGTTGAAACATAAAGTACTTTTAAAATAAACCTACATGGGAAGAGTTTGTAGATAAATTTCAAAAGATCTGCTGATTCATGTTGAGGGTTTTACAGAAAACAGCAAAATTCTGTAAAGCAATTATCCTTCAATAAAAATTAAATTAATTAAAAAAAGACCTTGAGCCAGTAATACTACTTACTATAGACATTAGCATATAATCAGAAAATAATTATATAATATATACAAATTATAAAGATATTTTTAAATGTCTAGCAGACCAAGACATTCAACCCTATAAATAGTTTCAATTCCATAAGGAATTATGATGTATTCTATGACTGTGTGCCTTTGAATACCAATAAATATTTAATTTTTGTTTTATTGCTCTAGTCTCATATCATATGAAAATCTTTGTTCTCACACATGTCAGGTTATATTCTTCCATTTGAAAGCAATCTTTTTCTGAGTCCTATGGATTATTTCTAAAATGGGTCAAGAATGACAACTTCAAATAACTTGAAATATCTTCTGCTTTCGATGCTGAATAACTGCTGATGTTTGATTTTATAAATAGACTATTTTAAATATGGAAATTCATGGTTTTGTAGTAGATAAAAATGAGATCTTAATATTTTATAAGCAACTTCTTTTTCCATTTATAATAGAATAGTAAGTAGGCAATGAATTATTATTAGATTTCTTCAGTATAGCTGATATTGAGCACATTTAAACATTTATAACTTGCTCTTTAATTATTCTATAATATTTTATACATATAGATTAAGTTCTTAAATACATGAAAAGAGATAATAATTATTTTAATAACAATAATATATGAGTTGATATTCTTGACTATACAGCAGAATAAAAAAGGGAAGTGATTTAAAAACCTTTAATGAAAAATTATATCTGGGTTTAATATCCTTTTGCTTACACACTAGTAATTACATTCATTAAAGTTTTAATTTCAAGTAATATTGCCTAGATAAAATTAGGTAAACATCTCCTGCTAGTATTTGTTTATATTCTGAATATCATTGCCTTTTACTCTTCATTTCTTGTAATCTGCATTCAATTATAATGATCTTTCCTCATTTAATGCTTACCCATGTTGTAATAATGATGCATGTACTGCAAAATTATATAAAGCGTTTCTTAAAGATGTGAAATATTTATTATACATATAAAATAAGCTCTATATAGTCATCCTAACTGAGTTTCTATTTAATAAGTACTATGTCTTCTTTAAAACATTTAAATTAATCATCCTTGGAATAATAGCTTGCTGTTTTAGATAAAGGTTTACATATCTTTTGCCAAATTCAGTCAATATATCAAAAAAGATAATTCTTTTTTATTGCAGTATAATTGCTATGAAATGTTGTGTTAGTTTCTGCTGTACAACAAAGTTAATTAGCTGTATGTATACATATACAGAGATAGTACTTGGCAAATCTTGATATTCCAGTCAATAATTGCCAAAGTAGTTTCTTTTTTTAATGGAGTTGAGGCTGAGTGATGGTCACGAGCAAGCATAATTCATCTTTAAAAATGAATTTGACTTGATTTTTTAAACCTATATAGAGGAAGAAATCAAATTTTTCAGTTTCTTCCAGAATCTTCCCCATGCTGATATCCTTATTGTATAGTGTACACTCTTCATCTAAGCTATGTGAAGAAAGGAAAGAAAAGATAGGAGAAAAAGAGATTTACAAGAGGTAGAACATGCAGTGATTATAGTAATGAAAATTACCTCCTGTAGGGATTTTTACACAATGACATACATTCTTCAGTCTATGCAAAAGAGGATATAAATGCCTCCAAAATACAAGTGGAATAGATTCTTGATAGCTTGGAACAGACTTGCAGTTTTCTGTCCATGCTTTTTTTTTTTTTTTAAGAATCCTAATTTTCAAATAAAACCTAATGAATAAAATGGATGATACAAGTAAAAAACTAAAATCAGCTTAATACAGAGGAAACACAGTTGCAAAAACTAAAAGAACAGAGTAGAGATTTACCTTCTCTGAACTTGCTCAAGCCGGTCAGTCCTTACTGACTGAATTTTCCCATCATATTCTGATTTTTTTCTTAACTAAATATAACTTAATGCCATCTTTAAAGGAGATATCTGCATTTTATTAATTTTTTCAATGTAGTTGTTATCAATCATTACAACATTTTTGACTTTGATGCAGTCTAAATGAAATATAAGACAGAGTAGTTAATCATATTTACCATATTTTCTTAGCTATCATATTAGTATAATAATTATTATTACTCTGTTATTATACTTTTTTACTGCACAGTCTACTGAATATTGGTAGTTTAAGTCAAGTCTCAAGAGTTTAATTTTATCTAATGTGGGAAATTAGAGCATTGAGAATGAAGAGTTTTTTTTTCAGTTTTACATGATTTTGAGTATCAATCAAAATAGGAAAACCATTTGTGATATATTTGCAGATAAACCATCCCCAAATTAATGAGGTCAATGTATTACTCACAGATAATGTAATTACGACCTGGAAATTAATGTATCTCATCTTCCAAGCAGGATGAGTGTCTCTTCATAAGTTAGAGAAATGAAGGAGGAAAAAAAAATATCAGGTCTTTAGAAAAAAGTTTGCCATACAAATAAGATGTATTATTTTTTCCCAATAAGTTCATAATATCTGAGCAGATAATTTCATAATATCAAGGATATATACACATATATATTTTAGATTTTTCAGAAATGCTTGTAGAATTTCTTAGGTGTGCATTTTAGGTTCACAACTCAGGCAGACCAGCACATAAGGGAAATATAGAACTTAGTGGAGAAAAGTAAACAAACAAAATTGTCTTAGCAAGCTGATATATGTTAATTTCTGGGTCATAATTGCATTATCTGTACTAATATTTTGACCTTATTTGGAAATGGCTTATCTGCAAATATACCACAAATGCTTTTCCCTTTTTGATTGATTTTCTTCATTCTCAAAGCTCTCTAATTTCCTATAGGAGAAGGGGATGGCAGAGGATGAGATGATTGGATGGTATCACCAACTCAACGGACATGAGTTTGAGCAGGCTCTGGGAGTTGGTGATGGTCAGGGAACCCTGGTGTGCTGCAGTCCGTGGGGTCCCAAAGAGTTGGACATGACTGAGCAACTAAACTGAATTCAGCTCCCATGCAAGAAATGAAGACATTGTAGAAGTTTGAAATTTGAGTAGCCAAAACACTGATGCCTGTAAATTCCATTGCCTGGTTAATATTTGTTTTATTTTTATAATTATTCTTAGAATCATATTTAACTTTAAATTGGTATCAATTAAAGCATCCACTAAGAAGATTATAGACAAGTATCATTAGAAATTGTAAATATATCTGTCATAGGTTTATAAAAACCATGACTAAGAAAAAAACAGCAGTAAAAAGGGGAGTGATATGAAATCATTGGTTGTATTATGGAAAGATAAAAAAAAAAAAACAAGATGGACTAATTACAAGTAAAAGATGAAAGAGCTAAGGTAATTCCAGAGGACAGTTCCAACAAGTTTCATTATAAAATATAGTATTTGATGTCATGAGGCATTGAGATGTGTGTATATATATACATGGTTACTGTTAGCTCCTCATTTGTGTCCGACTCTTTGTAACCCCACAGACTGAGGCCCTCCAGGACCCTCTGTGCATGGAATTCTCCAGGCAAGAAAACTGGAGTGGGTTTCCATTCCCTTTTCAATGGGATCGTCCCAACCCAGGGATCGGATTCAGGTCTCTTGCATTGCATGCAGCTTCTTTACCATCTGAGCCACCAGGGGAGCCTATATATATATCCCATATGTATCAATATAGCTCATATAGATATATAGATAGATATTAGACTATCAGATTTGTTTTGTAATTGGGCTCAGGGGAGACATGAGTTTTATATCTAAATATTCATTGATTTGTATCCTTCTGTTTTCACACATATCCTCACATACACACAAATAATGTAAGTGACATATCCACATATCCATGTATATGTGAGAATATATGTACAAACATATATGAGCATCCAAGTATGTGCATGTAGACTTAAGTCGATGGATATGTGTATGCTTGTATGTATTAGTACGTCACATGAATAGAAATAAGAGTGAAGCTACAAACTTTGTAATCTGAAAAGTAATATAGACTTGAGACATAGAGTGCTGAAGACAGGCTTTAAAGAATATTCATATGTAAGGACTGTGATGGGCAAATGGAATTAGAGAGGAAGTGACTGATGGTACAGCTAATGTACTATAGCAGTCCCGTCTGATGGAAGCCAAAGGATGAGAAATTTTCAAAAAGGTTATACATATTCTGGACTTCCCAGGTGGTGACAGTGGTAAAGAACCCACTTGCCAGTGTGGGGCACATAAGAAACATGGGTTTGATCCCTGGGCTGGGAAGATGCCCTGGAGGAGGGCATGGCAACCCACTCCAGTATTCGTGCTTGGAAAATCCCATGGACAGAGGAGCCTGGCAGGATACAGCCCATACGGTCACAAAAAGTCAGACATGACTGAAGTGATGTAGCAAACATGTTCAAGTAGCACTTAAATGAAGCCTCCATCATGGCTATTAGACTACTGAGAGTCAAATTACAGAGCATGAAGGAACAAGATGGTAAGATATGGAGCTGGCTCTTATGGATTAACAGCCAGCTCCATATGGACCAGGCAGCTCCATGTGGAAAGTAATGGGAAGCTACATTATGGAAAGTAATGCTCAAAATTCTCCAGGCCAGGCTTCAACAGTATGTGAACTGTCTGTGAACTTCCAGATGTTCAAGCTGGATTTAGAAAAGGCAGAGGAACCAGAGATCAAGTTGCCAACATCTGCTGGGTCATTGAAAAAGCAAAAGCTCCAGAAAAACATCTATTTCTGCTTTATTGACTATGCCAAAGTCTTTGACTGTGGATAACAACAAACTGGAAAATTCTGAAAGAGATAGGAATACCAGACCACCTGACCTGCCTCCTGAGAAATATGCATGCACATCAAGAAGCAATAGTTAGAATCGTACATGGAACAACAGACTGGTTCCAAATCAGGAAAGGAGTACATTAAGGCTGTATATTGTCACCCTGCTTATTTAACTTATATGCAGAGTACATCATGTGAAATGCCAGGCTGGATGAAGCACAAGCTGTAATCAAGATTGCTGGGAGCAATATCAGCAACCTCAGATATGCAGATGACATCCATCCTTATGGCAGAAAGTGAAGAAGAACTAAAGACCGTCTTGATGAAAGTGAAAGAGGAGCGTGAGAAAGCTGGCTTAAAACTCAACATTAAAAAAGCTAAGATCATGGCATCCAGTCCTATCACTTCATGGCAAATAGATGGGAAACAATGGAAACAGTGAGAAACTTTATTTTGGGGGGCTCCAAAGTCACTGCAATGGTGATTCCAGCCATGAAATTAAAAGATGCTTGCTCCTTGGAAGAAAAGCTATGACCAACCTAGACAGCATATTAAAAAGCAGAGACATTACTTTGCCAACAAAGCTCTGTCTAGTCAAAGCTGTGATTGTTCCAGTAGTCATGTGTGGATGTGAGAGTCAGACTATAAAGAAAGCTGAGCACCAAACAATTGATGCTTTTGATCTGTGGTGTTGGAGAAGACTCTTGAGAGTCTCTTGGACTGCAAGGAGATCAAACCAGTCAAACATAATGGAAATCACTTGTGTCTATTCATTGGAAGGACTGATGCTGAAGCTGAAACTCCAATACTTTGGCCACGTGATGTGAAGAACTGACTCATTGGAAAAGACCCTAATGCTGGGCAAGATTGAAGGTAGGAGGAGAGGGGGATGACAGAGGATAACATGGTTGGATGGTACCACTGACTCGATGGACATGAGTTTGAACAAGCTTTGGGAGTTGGTGATGGACAAGGAAGCCTGGCGTGCTGCAGTCTGTGAGGTCACAAAGAGTCAGACACGACTGAGTGACTGAATTGAACTGTTATGGATTACAATTTTACAATTTTCCAGTGGAAAAAGTGAGTAAAAAATTGCATTTTAATTTTGTCCTCAATTTTTCAATAATGTCTTATAATTTATGTTTCAGTGGAAATATCATAAACTTTTCAGAGTATCCACTAATCTGATAACTTCAAAAAGTAATTGAACTATATTCACAAAAGTAAGTGCTGTAGTCTTGCCTGACTCTGTAATGCATTAAAAAAAAACAAATTACTTATTTGGCTGGTCTGTGCTTTGTTTCTGTGTGGGCTTTTGCTAGTTACAGTGAACGGGGGCTGCTTTTCCATTTTGCTGTACGGGTTTTTAATTGTGGTGGCTTTTCTCGTTGCGGAGCAGAAGCTCTAAAACCTTCGGGCTTCAGTAGTTGTCATGAATGGGCTCAGTAGTTGCAGTTCCCAGGCTCTAGAACACAGGGTCAGCAATTGTGTCATACGGGCTATAATGCATTTTGTTGCCTGTGTGTTTCTGTATTATGTTTACAGCCATCTCAAGATTCAAGGTTCCAATGTGCTAAATGTTAAATACGCCCTACTTTATTGTGGAGTATTTATGAAGGTTAATTCCATAGATTAAGTTGAACATTAAAATGTATTGCATTGACAAGAGATAGATTTATCAAATAGGGTCTAAAATTTCAGAAATCAGTGCAAAATTACTACTTTATGACCTAAATGGAATGTAAATGATTTAGGTCATAGAGAAAGCAATATGAAACAAGATAAGCAGCATATTTTAGAAATTAAAACAATTTTCACTTTATTAATTTATGTTATTTTCTTTGACAAAATATATCTACAAAATATAGACAGTGTCTAGAGAAAAAGAGTGAATTAGATTCTGTTGGATTAAGACAGTCATTCAGCTTAATCTTGGATTGCCAATGCTGCATAAATATAAAATAAAACAGGTAATGCAAAATTTTATCACATCATGCACCTCTGTTTTAAATCATTTCTTTTGAATTAGGCTGGCTGATCCACATAGTGCATGCCTGTTTATATTGTTTTAAACCCTGGTTAGAGTTGGGTGGAATTGATGAAATTAAAACATACTGTATGTCCAAAGACAAGAAGCCACAGCAAGATGGTAGAAGGGTTCAATCACAATAATATCAAATCCTATACTGGCTGGGTGGGTGACCCACAGACTGGAGAATAATAATGCCAAAGAAGTTTTTGCATTGTTGTGAACATTCTAAACCCTATGTCAGGCTTTCCAACCTGGGAATCCAACCAAGGGACCTGGAGTTCAAGGAATATGTCCGGGAGGGTCAATGGGATTCTATTATAGGACTTCTAGAAGACTGAGGGAAGCAGAAACTCCAGTCTTGGAGGGCACAAGCAAAATTTTGCATGCACCAAAACCCAGAGGAGAGGAACAGTGACCCTATAGGAGACTGAACCAAAACTACCTGCTTGTGTTGGAGGGCCTCCTTGGAGGGTGGGTCAGCAGGGAGTCACCACAGGGACAGGGGCACTGGAGGGTCTCCCTTGACATAATCCCTTTTGGATTACATAACCCTACCCCAGGGCTGGGTCACTTCAGGCCAGACAACTAGCAGGGAGGGAGGGTTAAAGCTTTACTGAGCAAGGCCCTGCCCACCAGTTTTTCCCATCACCAGTCCCTCCCATCAAGAAGCTTACACAAGCCTCTTAGCCTCAGCCATCAGAGGGCAGACAGAAGAAGCAAGACGAAGCACAGTCTCACAACAGCTAAAACAAAAACCTTATTACAGAAAGTTAATCATGATGAAAAAAGCAGAAAGTTATGTCCCAGATGAAGGGACAAGATAAAACCCCAGGAAAACAACTAAATGAAGTGGAGATAGGCAAACTACCAGAAAAAGAATTCAGAAACATGATAGTGAAGATGGTCCAGGATCTCATGAAGGGATTGAAGGCAAAGATTGAGAAGATGCAAGAAATGTTTACTAAAGACATAGAAGAACTAAAGAAAAAACAAACAAACAAACAGAGACGAATAATACACTAGAAGGAATCAGTAGCAGAATAACTGAGGCAGAAGAATGGATAAATGACCTGGAGGACAGAATGGTGGAAATCACTGCTGCAGAACAGAATATAGAAAAAAGAATGAAAAGAAATGAAGACAGCCTAAGAGACCTCTGGGACAGCATTAAAAACACCAACATTTGCATTACAGGGGTCCCAGAAGGAGAAGAGAGAGAAAGGACCTGAGAAAATATTTGAAGAGTAATATTTGAAAAATATTTGGGAGCTGAAAGCTTCCAAAACTTGGGAAAGGAAATAGTCAGCCAAGTCTAGGAAGCACAGAGTCCCAAGCAGGATAAACCCAAGCAGGAATCAAACTGACAAAACATAGTAACCAAGCTGACAAAAAGACAGATATAAAACCTTAAAAGCAACGAAGGAAAAATGACAACATGCAGTAGAACTCCCATCAGGCTGCCAGCTGATTTCTCAACAGAAACTCTGTAAGACAGAAGGGAATGGCATAATATATTTAAAGTAATGAAAGGGAAGAACTTACAACCAGTAACACTCTATTCAGCAAGGCTCTTCTGCAAATTAAAAAAATATATATATTTTATTTATTTTAATTGGAGGCTAATTACTTTACAGTATTGTAGTGGCTTTCACCATACATTATCTCCTTCAGACTTGATGAAGAAATCAAAAGTTTTCCAGACAAGCAAAAGTTAAGAGAATTCAGCACCACCAAACCAGCTTTACAACAAATGTTAAAGGAACTTCTCTAGGCAGGAAACACAAGAGAAGGAAAAGACCTACAGAAAATAAACCCAAAGCAATTAAGAAAACTGTAATAGGATCATACACATCAATCATTACCTTAAATGTAAATGGATTAAATACATCAACCAAAAGACATAGGCTGGCTGGGTGGATAAAAACACGTGCATGTATGCACTTCCACTTACCACATCATTCTGCTTGACTCCCCCAGATTGTATGTAATTATTTTATATTAAGTTGATCATTGCCCCATTGTGGCTTGCAATTGTAATTATCTCTTCTTTTGTCTGGCTATTGATTGTGAAAACTGATAAACATATTTTACTGTTGTGATTATCTAGCTGTTACTCATTTAACACCACTGAATCATGTTGTTCAACCAAAAAATAACAGAACTCTATATCACCAAAACTAGGATCTAATAGAAAAACCTGTAATCACTTTTTAAAATCCATATTCATATCAGAATTACCTTGAAATTTTTTGAAAAATATAAATGTTCAGGTATTGTTTTTTTTCCTCTAGAGCTTCAGATATGTTTGTAATGAGCAATCATGTTTAAAAACAATTGGACTATATGATGATCTTTTACTTTTATCTAGTTTGTTTCACCATTTCTATTTCATATTCAGTGATCCCATTTCATTTAGTTCATGTTCTCCAATTTATCCTTCTCTCTCTCTCTCTTTTTTCCTCAAGCCTTTCTGAAGTGTAGTAGGAAAGCTTTTGTGTACATATATATAAATATATATAATAAATAGTTTTTAAAACTTATGATTATTTACCTAACTAAAAAAAATTATGACATTTTTTAATAGACTTGTTTGACTTAGTATGAATAGAATGCTAGATTTCTAATTTAAAAATGGATATTCACAAAGCAACGAAGTTTACTGTATAGCATAGGAAACTGTAGTCAATATCTTATAATAACCTATGATAGAAAATAACTTCAGAAAGAATATATGTGTGTATGTATAACCGAATCACCTTGCTATGCACCTGAAATATTGTAGGCCAACTATACTTTCATAAAATATATATATTAAAAATTTTTTTAAAAAGGAAGAGAACAATGAAATCAGAGAAAATGATGCTTCCTTAGAAACAGGAATAAACATGAACACCTATTTGTTAATGAATATCTATGTATTTAATGTGTGCATTTGTAGAGATACATTCTTTAGAATACATACATTTCTAATAATTGTTCATTTTCATATTAGGGAAAGGGAGGCATATGGCATACTGATAATGATTCAGAGTAAAATAATGGGGAAACACCCTTTAATCATGAGTTTATATAGCTCTTCCTGCTCATCGGGAGTGAGAAGTACTTATCAGCATTAAAATGATCAGGTTTAAGTTTTGTCTGCATTTTAGAGATATTAATCATTAGGAATTAAAGATAGAAATCAAGGAAGAAATATTTAAAAAGTGACTTGTTAACCAGTGAGCTGAATATATACCTTGCGGTCATGACCACATTGCCCTTTGTTAAAAAGAAACTATTAACTTTTTATTTAAACTGATTTAGTATCTGTTAGCTAATTATATTCCTCTCTGTGTCTCTATCTGGGCTTCCCTGATGACTCTGCAATGGGGTAGATAATCTACCTGCAATGTGGGACACCGGGTCTACCTACATATCTTAATCTATATCAACCAGCATTTAGTGTTTGCTTTACTTAATTTTAAAACATCCCTTTTTTTCACAGAACTAGAACAAATGATTTTAAAATTTATATGGAAAGGTAAAAGATCACAAATAGCCAAAACAATCTTGAGAAAGAAGACCAGAGCTGGAGTAATCATACTTCCTGACTCCAGACTATACTGCAAAGCTATAGTATTCAAAAGAGTATGGTACTGGCACAGAAATGGCTAAATAGATCAATGGAAGAGGATAAGGAGACGAGAAATAAACCTAGACACCTATGGTCTATTAATCCCCAGCAAAGGAGGCAAGAGTATAGTCTCTTCAATAAATGATATTGGGAAAACAGAACAGCTACATGTACAACATTGAAATTAGAATGTTTTCTAACACCATATACAAAAATAATCTGAAAATGGATTAAAGACCCAAATGTAAGACCAGAAACCATAAAACTCATAAAGGAATACATAGGCAGAACATTCTTTGACATAAAGCACAACAATATTTTGGGGGGTCTTTTTCTTAAAGTCAAGGGAAAAAAAGCAAAAATAAGTAAGTGGGACCCAATTATTTTAAAAGCTTTTGCACAGCAAAGGGAATTATTGAATAAAGCAAAAAAACAAGCCACTGTATGGGAAGAGATATTTGCAAATACTATGACCATCAAGGGAGTAATATCCAACATATATAAATAGTTCATACACCTTGACATGAAGAAAACAACTTGATTAATAACTGGATAGAAGAACTGAAGAGATTTTTCTCCAAAGAGAAAATTGTTGTTGTTCAGTCACTTAGTCGTGTCCAAATCTTTGCAACCCCATGGACTGCATTACAGGCTTCTGTGTCCTTCACTATCTTTCTGAGTTTGCTCAAACTCATGTACATTGAGTCAGTGATGCCATCCAACCATCTCATCCTCAGTTGTCCTCTTCTCCTCCTGCCTTCAATCTTTCTCAGCATCAGGGTCTCTTCCAATGAGTCAGCTTTTCTCATCAGGTGACCAAAGTATTGTAACTCCAGCATCAGTTCTTCCAATGAATGTTCAGGGTTGATTTCCTTTAGGATTGACTGGTTTGATTTCCTTGCTGTCAAGAGATTCTCAAGAATCTTCTCCAACAACCAGTCAGGTCAGTCGCTCAATCATGTCTGACTATGCAACCCCACGGTCTGCAGCATGACAGGCTTCCCTGTCTGTCACCAACTCTTGGAGCTTGCTCAAACTCATGTCCATTGAGTTGGTGATGCCATCCAACCATCTTATCCTCTGTCATCTCATTCTCCTCCTGCCTTCAATCTTTCCCAGCATCAGGGTCTTTTCTAATGAGTCGGTTCTTCGCATCATGTGGTCAAAGTATTGGAGTTTTAGCTTCAGCATCAGTTCTTCCAGTGCATATTCAGCACTGATTTCCTTTACGTTTGACTGGTTTGATCTCTTTGCAGTCCAAGGGACTCTCAAGAGTCTTCTCCAGCACCACAGTTCAAAAACATCAATTCTTTGGTGCTTAGCTTTCTTTAAGAGTCCAACTCTCACATGCATACACGACTACTGGAAAAATAATAGCTTTGATTAGATGGACATTTGTCAGCAAAGTAGTGTCTCTGCTTTTTAATATGCTGCCTAGATTGGTCATATCTTTTCTTCCAAGGAGCAAACGTCTTTTAATTTCATGGCTACAGTCACAATCTGCAGTGATTTTGGAGCCCCCAAAAGTAAAGTTTCTCACTGTTTCCATTGTTTCCCCATCTATTTGCCATGAAGTGATGGGACTGCATGCCATGATCTTAGTTTTTTGAACATTGTATTCTAAGCCAACCTTTTCATTGTCCTCTTTCTAGTTCTTCTTTGCTTTTTGCCATTAGGTGGTATCATCTGCATATCTGGGGTTATTGATATTTCTCCCTGCAGTCTTAATTCCAACTTGTGCTTCATCCAGCCCGGCATTTCACATGATGTTCTCTGCATGTAACTTAAATAAGCAGGGTGACAATATACAGCCTTGACATATTTCTTTCCCAACTTGGAACCAGTCTGATGTTCCATGTCTGGTTTTAACTGTTGCTTCTTCATCTACATGCAGATTTCTCAAGAGGCAGGTAAGGTGGTCTGATATTCCCACCTTTTGAAGAATTCTCCACAGTTTGTTGTGATCCACATTTGGATTTGCATTAATTTTGTTAACTTACTATTTTTCATTTAATAGAGGTACATATTAATAACTTTATCTTGTTGCTTTTTATTGTGCTTGTGACATAATTTCTTTTTATTATAAAACCTCTTTGCTCTCATCCTAAAATTAGAAGTCTCACTCGAACCCAGAAGGATAATATTCTTTTTATCTTATTTATCATATTTTCAACTAGTCACAAAAAATCAGATGTATTTATTATTGAAGCAATTGTATTAGTGTATCACTCAGCATTACTGGCTGTAAGTTTTGTACTCTGTTATTGGTACATATTGAAACTGAATATATCAAATAAAGTCCTACTAGTCTTAATGTTTTTATTACAATGTGTCCGTTTTAAGAATAGCTTTTATGACAAATTAAGAAGAACTCTGTTTTAAACTATATGTTCTTTATCTCCATTTATTACACAAAATTAATTCATGAAAGAATTGTTGAGTTCCTTAAGGTGAAAATGTTATATCATGGAATGCAGCACAACTCTTAAAATTTCTTACAGTTACAAAATTGCCAGATTGGTGGAATTCACTCCAATTTGTGATACAGTTAATAAACATTATGTGCTCCACAGACAAAATAATATATATATTTTTACAGTTGTCTGAGGTTCTGCAAGACAGGAATAAATTTAAAGAAGGTGAGGGAAGTAACTGTGACATATTCTTAACTGATTCATGTAAGCTGGGCATGGGAAGGACATAGGAGTAGGGCCTCAGTGTATTTTAGTATATAAATCTTTGTGAATTACCACTCGGGGTCATTGCTTCCTTCTTAAACAACTTCTTAGATGAGACAGGTAGGTAGTTGATTCATCTTTTGTCCATTAAGTTTTTACTTGAAAGACAGGCTTTCATGCATGAAAAAAAAATCAATTTCATGTTGCTGTACAGAGTGAGGTTATCCAAGATGTTTATTCTGGATGGCGCTGATTTCAGACTATTTTCCCTTTGTGATAAAAGAGACAATTGTTTAAGTAGTTATACAATGCTCATGAGATGGTGTGATTTTTTTATATAGAAAATACATTGTCTATATCCAATGTTAATAAAAAAGTTTTATTGCACATTACAAGTAATTTTTTCTATGAGCCCCTTATTTTCCTCTATTTAACACTGTATTTCTATTTCTCTTCACAGCCATATTTCTTCAGTTTCTTTGCTATTTCCATTTTCTTATGTCTCATCCAAATTTCTACCGATTGAACTCTGCCTTCCAGCATAATCATTCCACTAAAACACTTCTCTCTGAAGTACCAACAGTTTCCTTATTGCCAAATCCAGTGGAAAACATTTCCTTCTCCAATTTTGAGGTGTTCATTTACATTGAGAACTTTTCTCACTATGTTTAAAATTTTTCATTCCATATCTTTAAGCTGGCAGTGTATCCTGAGCTAATACCCTTAGGGAAGAGTCTGTAACATAGCAGAAAAGAAAGATGCAGACTTTGCCTCCAAAATCTTGTCTTAGATATGTGAATGACATAATAAAATGGTTTCATGGGATGGGTAAATGCCAAGCTTTGAAGAGGTTCTTGCAAAAGATTTTGCCTCAGTTTTGCACAAGGGAAAAGAAAGATCTGTGGATCCCAAGAGCCCCTAAAAAGGAGGGAATATATGCCACTATTTTCAGCAATACTTTGGGACAATTGGGATCACCTTGAACAGACATAATTATTTGTACTGTCTGGATTATTTATCCATCAGTAGCCTTACACAATATTTGCATATTCTGAACGTGACCCAACTATAACAGAGAACTTACTATAGGTCATGTGAAAAGGTAGGCAAGTGTCTCAGAAATACAACGTATAAACAGAAGATCCATCACAGGTGGCATCAACCTTAGTGCTGTAACACTAAATCTTGGAAACTAAGACATAGTTTTCAGAACTGAAGAAAGTGAGATTGGAGAGTTCCGCCAGTCTCATTAAATTATGAGTTCGACATTGAAAGTAAAGCTTGTAGAAAATGTTGCATTTCTTATTTGTCATGAACTGAATATTTGTGCCTACCCCTAGTCCCCTGCAAATTTATATATTAAAGCCCTAACCCCCCAGATGATATACTTAGACATTTTCTTATATTTGCATGTTCAACCAAATCCTTGCAATAGACTCACGTATTCAAGTTAAAAAATGACCCTATTCTGTCATGTGGTCTTAGCTTTAACTTGTACCTAGACTTAAGAAAATAATATATGCTTATTTCAGAAAATGTGGAAAATAAATAAAGATTTTCATGAGTTTTTAACTAAAAGTTTAAATATTTAATTCCTGGTTTTTAAAAACTATACCCACTATTATTTATATAAATGCAAAAGAGATAATAGCTAACATTTGATAAACATTTACTAAGTAGCACACTCTTTTAAGAGTTCTACTTGTGAGAATTCAATGAATACTCACAATGCTATGAGGGAGATTCTATTAGTATCTATTTGTCTAGGATCAGTTCAGTTCAATTCAGTCACTCACTCCTGTCTGACTCTTTGTGACCTTATGAATAGCAGCATGTCAGGCCTCCCTGTCTATCACAAATGCCCAGAGTTTACTCAGACTCATGTCCATCGAGTTGATGATGCCATCCAAACATCTCATCCTCTGTCATCCCCTTCTTCTCCTGCCCCCAATCCCTCCCAGCATCAGGGATTCCAATGAGTCAACCCTTTGCATCAGGTGGCCAAAGTACTGGAGTTTCAGCTTCAGCATCAGTCCTTCCGATGAACACCCAGGACTGACCTTTAGGATGGAGTGGTTGGATCTCCTTTTATCCAAGGGACTCTCAAGAGTCTTCTCTAAACCACAGTTCAAAAGCATCAATTTTTAGGCACTCAGCTTTCTTCACAGTCCAAATCTCACATCCATACATACATGACCACTGGAAAAACCATAGCCTTGACCAGATGGACCTTTGTTGGCAAAGTAATGTCTCTGCTTTTTAATATGCTATCTAGGTTGGTCATAACTTTCCTTCCAAAGAGTAAGTGTCTTTTAATTTCATGGCTGCAGTCACCATCTGCAGTGATTCTGGAGCCCCCCAAAATAAAGTCTGACACTGTTTCCACTGTTTCTCCGTCTATTTCCCATGAAGTGATGGGACCAGATGCCATGATCTTAGCTTTCTGAATGTTGAGCTTTAAGCCAACATTTTCACTCTCCTCTTTTACTTTCATCAAGAGGCTCATTAGTTCCTCTTCACTTTCTGCCATAAGGTGGTGTCATCTGTGTATCTGAGATTATTGATATTTCTCCCGGCAATCTTGATTCCAGCTTGTGCTTTTTCCAGCCCAGTGTTTCTCATGATGTACTCTGCATATAAGTTAAATAAGCAGGGTGACAATATACAGCCTTGATGTACTCCTTTTCCTATTTGGAACCAGTCTGTTGTTCCATGTCCAGTTCTAACTGTTGCTTCCTGATCTGCATACAGGTTTCTCAAGAGGCAGGTCAGATGGTCTGGTATTACCATCTCTTTCAGAGTTTTCCACAGTTGATTGTGATCCATACAGTCAAAGGCTTTGGCATAGTCAATAAAGCAAAAATAGATGTTTTTCTGGAACTCTCTTGCCTTTTTGATGATCCAGCAGATGTTGGCAATTTGATCTCTGGTTCCTCTGCCTTTTCTAAAACCAGCTTGAACATCTGGAAGTTCACAGTTCATGGATTGCTGAAGCATGGCTTGGAGAATTTTGAGCATTACTTTACTAGCATGTGAGATGAGTGCAATTGTATGGTAGTTTGAGAATTCTTTGGGATTGCCTTTCTTTGGGATTGGAATGAAAACTGACCTTTTCCAGTCCTGTAGCCACTGCTGAGTTTTCCAAATTTGCTGGCATATTGAGTGCAGCACTTTCACAGCATCATCTTTCAGGATTTGAAATAGCTCAACTGGAATTCCTTCACCTCCACTAGCTTTGTTCGTAGTGATGCTTTCTAAGGTCACTTGACTTCACATTCCAGGATGTCTGGCTCTAGGTGAGTGATCACACCATCGTGATTATCTGGGTCATGAAGATCTTTTTTGTACAGTTCTTTTGTGTATTCTTGCCACCTCTTCTTAATATCTTCTGCTTCTGTTAGGTCCATGCCATTTCTGTCCTTTATCGAGCCCATCTTTGCATGAAATGTTCCCTTGGTATCTCTAATTTTCTTGAAGAGATCTCTAGTCTTTCCCATTCTGTTGTTTTCCTCTATTTCTTTGCATTGATTGCTGAGAAGGCTTTCTTATCTCTCCTTGCTATTCTTTGGAACAATATCCAGTTGTGGATATGACTGGTGCTAGAAGCACGGTCCGATGCTGTAAAGAGCAATATGGCATAGGAACCTGGAATGTTAGGTCCATGAGTCAAGGCAAATTGGAAGTGATCAAACAGGAGACAGAAAGAGTGAATGTCAACATTCTAGGAATCAGTGAACTAAAATGGACTGAAATGGGTGAATTTAACTCAGATGACCACTATATCTACTACTGTGGGCAGGAATCCCTTAGAAGAAATGGAGTAGCCATCATGGTCAACAAAAGAGTCCAAAATGCACTACTTGGATGCAATCTCAAAAATGACAGAATGATCTCTGTTCATTTCCAAGGCAAACCATTCAATATCATGATAATCTAAGCCTATGCCCAAACCAGTAATGCTGAAGAAGCTGGAGTTGAACAGTTCTATGAAGACCTATAAGACCTTCTAGAATTAATATCCCCAAAAGATGTCCTTTTCATTATAGGGGACTGGAATGCAAAAGTAGGAAGTCAAGAAACACCTGGAGTAACAGGCAAATTTGGCCTTGGAGTATGGAATGAAGCAGGGCAAAGACTAATTAAATTTTGCCAAAACAACTCACTGGTCATAGCAAACACCCTCTTCCAACAACACAAGAGAAGACTCTACACATGGACATCACCAGATGGCCAACACCGAAATCAGATTGATTATATTCTTTGCAGCCAAAGATGGAGAAGCTCTATACAGTCAGCAAAAACAAGACCGGGAGCTGACTGTGGCTCAGATCATGAACTCCTTATTGCCACATTCAGACTTAAACTGAAGCAAGTAGGGAAAACCACTAAACCATTCAGGTATGAGCTAAAATCAATGACCTGTGACTATACAGTGGAAATGAGAAATAGATTTAAGGGACTAGATCTGATAGAGTGCCTGATGAACTCTGTCAGAGGTTCATGACATTGTACAGGAGACAGGGATCGAGACCATCCCCATGGAAAAGAAATGCAAAAAGGTAAAATGGTTGTCTAAGGAGGCCTTACAAATAGCTGTGAAAAAAAGAGAAGTGAAAAGCAAAGGAGAAAAGGAAAGATATTCACATTTGTCCAGGATAGATTACTAGTATTATAAATCTTTGGAGCAAAAATTGATAGATTTTGTAACTCTTAATTTGTACTGTCAGATGGTATTCTAGAATATTAGATTAATTTATGCTTCCTTCAGGCTCATGTGAAAGTGTCTTTTTACTCTGGACAACATGGTTTTTATTTGCCGGGAGCCAGCACACGAGACCCCACCCATGACAAGGTCATGAGGAGAAGACCTGACGGGTAAGGCGGATCAGGTTTTCAGGGATTCTGAAAAGTTGCCCCCAGCACTCACCTTAAAGATGATATCTGTCTTTCTGATGCTTGCTTCAATAGACTACTCCCTAATTTCTGTGACACAGGCAGAAGGCCTTCCCCGATCTCTTTCCAAATAAGAATCAGTTTAGAACTTTAATCAATAAGTTTCCTAGGTGGTGGTATTTTATGATATTATCCATGGTGAAAGGAGTGTTTTAATTTAAACTCCTTTGCTGGTATTTATTTTGTTTGGCAAATGAGTTTATGCCCTTGGTACTATATGCATGATTGCTTATAATGCCCTAATGATAAAACAGCATAAAGAACCTGATCACATAAAGGCCCTAATAGGCACAGAGCCCTTCGGGGGTGAGGAAGCCCTATTAGAGAACATAAAAATATTATTCTAAAAGTGGTTATAGTTAAAGATTTAGAAAAATAAGAGTTTAAAATTGTTAATTTTAACCAGGAATGCTAAACAGGGGCTGCCTCACTGGAGCTGCAGAGTCTTTGTGTTGTAAACCTTTTAGATAAATTCAGCTGATAATTTCTGCAAAAGGACTAACCCTTGTGTTCATTAAAGAATAGATTACGGAAAACAGCTTTGCATTCTCCTAGGTCATAAAATGTCAATAGGCCCCAAGGCCAGAAGATAATGTACAAGACCCTCATAAACAAAGAAGTATGCAGAAAACACCTTGGTTTCATGAAGAACAAGCTAATGTAATGTTATACTATCTTCCCCTTAGAAATGTACTAATTTAGGGTATAAAAGCCACGGTAAAAAATAAAACATTGCCAGACTCTGCCAGACTCTACCACACCCCCCCAGTCTGGTCTCTCTCTCTCTCTCTCCTTTCTCGCCCAACGCTGTTCATCCTGAGGGTACCCCTGGATCCTGCTGAGGCTGGACCCCAGCAAGTGGCACCCAAACAGGGACCCAAAGGTAATTACCCCCCACCGTTCAGTCTTCGAGATGGCTAGGACCCCACTAGGGCACCGTGGGCCCCCCTGCATAAGATAGGTAGGGTAAGGAAAGTGGGTAGGCTTTAGGTTTGAGAACCCCACTAGGGTGCTACAGGCGCCCCTACATAAGAAAGGTAGGGTAAGAAAGGTGGGTACGTTTCAGGTTCTTTCCTTCTTCTCTAAATTAAGCCTCTTCCTTTTTTCCTTTTTTCTCTTATTTTTTAATCTTTTAAAATATATATGTATGTCTCATAGGTTAGAAGTTCCATCTCATTTTGGGGTGGATGGTTCAGCACATGTATATCACAAGAGGCGTATCTAAAAAAAAAAAAAAAAGCTTTGTTTATGATTCTTTTAGGCAGACATTATTATTCTTTTATGCAGGCATTGTTACAGTTCCTTATTTCCTTATTTATTAATTGAACAGAAATAAATCATGGTAATCTCTGTTCTTTTCTCTTAAAACATTTATCTTTTCTAGTTATTATGAAAGGTCCGTATAATTTTGATATTTGTGTAATATGTTATTACTGGAAACAGAGGAAGGAGTCAAGTTATGACACTGGTGACACAATATCAGGAGTCCGCATATTTAGATGAAAAGTTTTCGATACTACTTAGATGGTGCCAACTGCCGCAAGTCTTCAGCCTCTGTTATAAATACGAGTCATCCTTCATTCTTCCTTTCCCCTCACCACCCTATCCTTATTCACTCCATCATTAACTCCTATGAACCTGGCCATCACAATGTATCCCAAATCTGTCTACTTCTATTTCCTCCACTGTCAGTCAGGTCAGAGTCAGCTTTTGCCTAGATTTCTTGTAACCTGGCTCACTACTTCCACCCAAAGTCTAATTTTCCATTTTTAGGCCCTAAAATTTTTTACAACAACTATGATTATAGTAGGTTGTTTTAACTTCCCCAGTTATTCACTGCCCCTCCCTGTAAAGGATTATGTATGCTTCCTTGCCCCACTCTTTAGACTTTGCCAAATGAGTCACTTTGCCTATTAGAATGCGAATAAAAGTGATGTGTGTCGTGTCTGACAGGGATCTTTTAAGGACATCACTGTTTTTCTTTTACTGCTAGAGCAGTGACACCCTTGACAGGCCTTGTTCCTTCAGTCTGGGGTGGGTGTGTGCTGAGTCGCTTCAGTTAAGTCCTCTCTCCTTGGGATTTTCCAGGTAAGAATACTGGAGTTGGTTTCCATGCCCTTCACCAGGGGATCTTCCCAAACCTAGGGACTGAAGCTGCCTCTCTTAAGCCTCCTGCATTGCAGGGTGGTTCTTTACGACTAGTACTGCCTGGGAAGCTTTAGTTTGGATCTCAGCACAAAGACGGTAAGTGGTGTGGACCCGTGGCATATTGTAACATAGATTCTGTGCTTGTATGGGGCAACCTCACATTTCAAAATACAAAACAAATCATGTTGCTTTCCTGTTTCAACTCTGCAAAGGTTTCTTATGACATTCAGGGTCACCTGAAAACTGCTCACCACGACCTTGAAGGCTGTCTGTTATAAGGAGCTGACTATACCCAGATTTCATCTTGCATGATTCTCAGAGTTCTATGTTCAAGTACAATGATACTCATCACAATCCCAGAACCAACAATCTCACTCCTGCCTCGTGGCCTCTGGGATAGGTGTTCTCTTCTGATTAATGCTCTTCTCTCATGTGGGTCCCGCTCTGTTACTTCATCCCATTTTGTTTCGTTCACATCATTCTTTACTCTCAGAATATCTTTGTCCAAGTGATTATTTTCTTTCTCCTCCTTCTTGAATCTAGAGGCAGGGGCTTAATGCATCCTGTATCCTTTCTGCCCAGATGAGACTTGCCCTGCAGGAGGTACTCAACAAACAAACTGAATGGGAAAATGAACCTAATTCCCATTGTCAAGTGAAATTTGGTGCTAAGAAAATTGCTGTTTCAGCTTTTCTCATAGTATTTCCTTTTCACTGAATGTCTTTCAGTGTATCTTGAATTGCAAAATATGTGTGTGTATGTTAGTCACTCAGTCATGTTCAACTCTTTGCAACCCCAAGGACTGTAGCCTGCCAGGCTCCTCTGTACATGGAATTCTTCAGGTAAGAATACTGGAGTGGATAGCCATTTCTTTCTCCAGGGGATCTTCCTGACCCAGGGATTGAACCTGTGTCTCCTGCAGTACAGGCAAATTCTTTAACATCTGAGCTACCAGAGAAGCCTTAGAAATATTACCCACTTGAAAAAAAAAACACACACAACTTGAGTGTTTCTGTAGCATGGTGGCCATGACTTTATTTCAATGCATTATCTTTTTCATTTTTTTAAATTTATTTTTATTGGAGTATAATAATGTTACAATGTAGTGTTTCTGCCATGCAACAAAGTGAATCAGCTATACCTATGCATATGTCTGCTCCCTCTTGAACCTCAATGCATTGTTTTATACACTAAAATTTTTCTTGTAGTCACCTCACTGGCTGTGTGTTTGGGGACAATGAGAACACAGTGTGATGGTGAATTGCTGGAGAGCTGAAGCCAGGATGCTCATGTTCAAGTCTTGGTTCTGCTGTGTATCAGCTATGTGCCTTTGGGAAATTCCCAGCATCCCTTTGAGCTCAGTTTTCCCATCTGTGAAATTTAATTTGACAGTAACAGCACATTCCTTAAAGTTCACTGTGAAGATGAAAAGAGTTAATACACGCAAAATGGTTTCAACAGGGCTTTCATGATGTAAATTTATATAAGTTTGAGTATATACAAAATTAAATTGTCATATTCATTTTATTTCCACAATCCCTGGAATGTAGCTGCTGAATAAACACATTTAAAATAAATTGAACTAAGTTTTTAGGTCTTTAGGCAGAAACTTTGACTTTCCTTGTGGTAAATGTATTGTTTCCATTTGAAAGTCAGTGATCCATAGCATCCTACAAGAAGTGTTGTACTAGGAAGAGAGAGTGAGAATCTGAGTTTAATATACTGTTTTTGAAGGTAGAGCTGATATGACTGACATGCTAAGAAACAGAATATGATGTGTGAGAGAGAAATATCAAAGGTGACACAGTGTCTTCTCCCTGGTGTTTGGAGGGTGATACTTTATATCAAAAATGGGAAATCTTGGGGCTAGGAGGTCTGAGGGATGAGGAAAAATACTATTCCATTTTGGCAACATCAACTCTCAGTTATGTGTTGAATATTTGATTTCCATGTAATAATATCGATGTCTTTTGTATTCTGTTGCACTTAAACTCTTGAGCTTAAAAGTCCACAAGATACAATGAGATCATCATGAAAGAGAGTAAATACTGATAAGGTCTGGGTGAATTTCTGAGCATTTTAGACATTTAAAAGCCAAATGGAAAGGGTGGAAACGTTATTGCTTCTAGATTAAAAAACAATCGCTGGAGATGTCTAGAGATTGAGTGTTAAAAACTTATGTAAGAATTTGCTATCCCTTTCAAGGAGTTAATAATCTAAAATGGAGCTCACCTCCAAATCACAAATATTTTGAGAATATAGAACATCTAACATTTGCAAATAGTGCTAACTTGTGAACTAAATTCTTTCATGTTCCTCTCTCATTAGCATTCAGCCATATAGTTTTACAAGTAAAGAAAGTTCTTGAAACTCATTCTCATGCATTTTAATTGGTGAAGCATTTTCAGATGTTTCTAAAGTTCCACATATTGTGATGGTATACAACATTGGTTTTTCAGTGAGCAATTAAATCGGGCAATAATAATTATTTTTCTGTACAATTAAAAAATCCCTATTTTGAGATAAAAGCCCTGGATTCTGCATGCTCCTCGCTTGTTTTCCAGGCCATCACTTTCCATTTCTATAGCTTTTAGTGCTCTCATTTTTAGCTAAAATTGTGTCATGTCTATCAAGTGTAATTTCCATGTCTTTAACTTCCCACTTCTGTAATCAGTCTCCTGTGAATTTTTCAATTTCAATTGAGGTCATTGTGGTCTGGATCACATCCAATTTACTACAAATGTCTCTGGCATTCTTTCCATGTACATCTGACATGCCTAATGCACCCGTTCTTTGCCATATTAGAAAGAAAGATCTTGAAATGTCTTCAATTTTTCTTCTTGATTTGCAAAACTTTGATGACAAATTTAAGATTATGAATGATCCAGTTTACTCATTGTTTATTTTTGCATGTTTATTCTTCAATACTAATGATGTCATAAATCTATAATAGAATATGTTTCAGGGTCTGTAGAGAAAAAATTGTTGAAAAAAATGATATTCCCTTTTATAAACTGTTGTGGACATGAAGCAGTTCTTATAATTAAGGATTATAACTATCAGCCCTCACTCAATTATGAATACCCTTATAAGCTTGGTATAAAATCTCAGAATTAATAGTCAGAAGTGTTGTTTTTTTCAAAGAGCCAAAGTATAATTTTAATATTTTAGGATGTTTAGATTTGAAATTGTGTTTTTAATGGCAATTAAAATATTAACCTTCTGTCTCTTGGAAGGTTATTATGTCAAGCAGAAAATTTCTTAAGTCAATTTATTAAGGATTGAATACTAGGAGGCAATATTTTAAGCTGTTGAATTAACTTTTCCACAGGAGCTAAAGGAAGGTAAGATAAATATCTTTTTATTTATAAATCACAATCTCTAAACAGGATTTCATTTTTTCTTATTAAGCAACAGAACCTTTTATGTGCAAAGATTTTACAGACAATTAAGAAACATAATGCTAAGAGAAACCATATGTATGAAACCTAACATCTCACTAAAGTAATAGTGAAAGTCTCTCAGTCGTGTCAGACTCTTTGTGACCCAGTGGACTGTAACCCACCAGGTTCCCCTGTCCATGGGATTCTCCAGGCAAGAATGCTGGAATGGGTTTCCATTCATTTTTCCAGGGGATCTTCCTGACCCAAGAATCAAACCTGGGTCTCTGTATCACAGGCAGATTCTTTACCATCTGAGCCACCAGGGAAGCCCTGATCGACTTTATGTTAAACATAAAATTTTGTGGGAAACTAAATGACTACCAGACACTTTTAAAATAGGAATTTAGTGTCCACAGATTGTAAATTCTCAGATGTTATTTGGAATTATATTTTCCAAGATTAGTTTAAAATGAGATTAAAGTTAGGAATGTAGCATTTTTAAGAGACAAGTTATTGGTTAAGGATTTTAGCTTACAGGTAGATTTTGAAATTGATACAGGCCACACTGAAGATAAAAGGAATAACTGTAACATGAAAGGAAGTATGTCAGTTATGCTCATCATTGTCTCTCCAGCACATAACACAGAATCTGGCACATGGAAAATAGACAAAATACATTTGTCAAATGAAGAGGAAGACACATACACACACACACACACACACACACACTCACTCATATACTCACACATGGACACACTTCATAAAATCATTCTCTCTCTACAGAGTTGTCCCAGAGACCCCAAACTGGCTTCCACAATACTTTAGCAGAGCTAGTCATACTCCTGGAGAGATGCTACCCTACTCTTCCTCACTTATGGGCAATTCCAGCCATAACATTACAGACTGCCTGAGAAACTAGTCCCAAGTAATCATCAGGAAAAGTCCAAGTTTCCTCAGTCATTTCTCATCACCAGGACTTTTACCATCATATTCAAGTTGACCTGATTCTACATCCTTTCCTGGACTCTCAATACTTCCAATGTGCTCTCTAGAAATTTACTTATAACCTTGTGTCTTCTTTGAAAATTCCCTTCACTTCCCATGAATTACTTAGCCTAAGGTTTAAGTAATAAGCAACCTTTGCTTATCACTCCACCCCAGGCCATTGTGACTGCCTATGTCCTAGTGAGTTCCTTGATACGCACACCACCACGTCTGTCTCACTACCGTTTCATTAACTGGTCATCCGTAGTCCTTGGGCCCTGTATCTGTATTCCCTTTTCCACTTCTTTTATTGCATCCATTTAAAATAGCACTTTCGATATTGCCATATCCAAAGTCCTATTCAGTCTACAGCCTACTCGACTCTCAAAGGTGTATGATTCAGTTGATCACTCTCTTCTTCTTGAAATTCTTTGACTGCTTTGTCATGGAGACCACACGCTCCTGTTTTACCCAGCTTCACTGTGGGTTTCTTACCTGAGCTTTAACGGCTTCATCATTTTGCATTCTAAGTGTTGTGATGTCTCATTACTTAGACAGTAGACCTCATGTCTGTTCTCTAAGTCATGTCATGGAGCCCCATGCTTTTAAATTCAATTTAAAAATTAGTAACTTCCAAATTTATATCTCAAATCACAGCCTTTTCCCTGAAGTCTACATTCCTATATCCAGTATTGAAGTTGATATCGTCATTGGTTGTCTAACAAGTGTCTTATACTCAACAGATCCAGCCCTTATTTATTGAACCCTGAACCCTGCTTCTCCCCATGTTAATCGAGGGCATCACCACTCTCCCAGTTGCACAGGGAGAGAAACCTAGAGACTTTCTTGTATCCCTTCTCTTTCTCATCCCTCACTTCTAATCCACCAACCACTTCTACTCTTTCTTCAGAATATTTTCTCAGTCTGTTTCCCACCACTTCCACAGCCCGTGTAGTGTTTCATATCATCGTTATTAGTTGTTTGGACTATTACAAAGGCCACTTGACTAGGCTCAGTGTTTCCATTCTCAACAATGTCTTTACCACTGGGTAGTCAGACTAACAAGTTAAAAATATGAGTAGTTTACCACTTGCTATAATTTTGTTGTTGTTTTTATGGTAGAAAGTTCATTATCATTTTGAAATACAGCTGATTTGCACTGTTGTGTAGTTTCAGGTATACAGCTAAATGATTCAGTTGTACATATATATAAAAACATATATATTCTTTCCTACATTCTCTTCCATTATAGGTTATTACAAAATAGTGAGTAAAGTCCCCTGGGCTACACAGTAGGTCCTTGTTAGTTATGCATTTGTGTATGGTAGTATGTATATTTTAATCCCAAACTCCTAATTTACCCCCACTCCCTTTCCCTTTTGGGAATCATAAATTTATTTTCTGTGTCTATGAGTCTGTTTCTATTTTATAGATAAGTTTGTATAATTTATTTTTAGATTCCACATAATGGTCATAATTTTTTATAAGAGTTCTAAATCCTTGTGATGGTTAGAAGGTCACATGGAATCTAAGTCTGGCTATTTCTTCTATCAAGACCTTCAACTTCTTTCCTAGCTTGCATTGTTTACCTCTTTGTGGTATCTCCAACAAGTCAACCACACTCTCATATCAAGGGCTCTGGAGGCTGGCAGTCTTATCCACAGATATCACCATGACTCCTTCCCACAGCTCACTCTCGTGTCTGTACCCATCTTCTCTGAACACTCAAACTAAAATAGTAACCTCTATCGCCATGCTTAGCTCACTTATTTTTAGTTTTATAATCATTCTCCATGGACTTCATTTGATTTATTCTTTGCTATAAGCCTTATACCAAGAACAGGACCTCACATAAAGGATCTCAATACTTTTTAAAATAATAAGTGAATAAAAATTGCATATTTTTCATATGACAGAAGTTTTTCTCATAGGAATCATATCATATAGTGAATTATTTATAGAGTAAGTGGTTTTTTTCTTTCTGAAGCATAGTACATATTTGGCAAGTGTTGGTAGGGGGCACTTGGAATAACTCAAATCATCTGTAACATATCTGTTCAGTATCAATACCTAGGAATCATTAGATGAGTAAAATACTCATTTTAATTTTTAGATGACTGTCCTTGTTAGAAAATTAAATACTTAAAAATAACTCCATGTGACTACTCTATACTGTATTATTATTTTTATCAAATCATTTTGTCACATGTATAGGGTGAACATCTCTGTTACTTTGCTGAAACCAAAATGAGTGTACCACTGTTCTCATATGCTTTTATACTTACAAGACTGTGCCAGAAGTTTTGGACACTAAATATTATCTTTTTTTTTTTTTTTGGTTTTATTTCCAAAACCAAGACACTTTGTGTAAATTAGACTGCCAGATACAGACTAGGGAATGGACTATTGAAAAGAAATATCTCTTACATAGATAACTAGAAAGAAACATCCACATCATTACACACAATAGATTTTACAATTGGACCATGAATCCAACAGCCACATGGCAGGTGGCGTGTTTTCCACATTGACAGAATTTATCTCTATCTATATAATGGCCTTGCTATGTGATGCAAGAATAACCACATGCCTTTTTGACCCATCAAGCAAGCTATTTTAAAATGTCTAATCTTTTGGCTTGTGTAGCTTTCTAAGATGCAAATGCAATGAACGTCTTGACATTTTGTGTCTACATTTTATGACATAATGAAATCTTATAAAGTTTTTATGTTTGATTCGGGTTATTTATTGGAATATCAAGCAATTACTTCTCCCTCTAATGAAGAAATGATGTTTACAACCATAATAAACAAAACAAAAATAATGTGACTATTATTTGAGAACAAAAGACAGCACAAAAATGCTGTCTACTGAATTCCATTGAAAGAATGGAATCTCCCAAGTTACCTACTGGGAGGTAATGGATATTTTAGATTAAAATCATAAAATATAGAGCATGTGTCTTGGAAACTTTAGAAAGACATATTTATGTTAGATATCCCAATTGGATTGGGTTTTTTCCACTTGCAGTCCAGATATCTAGTTTAATCAATGTATTAGTTTTATTTGCTGCCTTAACAAATTATCATGGATTTAGTTGCTTAAAACAATGCACTTCATAGTTCTGTATATGAGAAAGTCCAACACTGACCTCTCAAGGATAAAATCAAAGTGTTCACAGGGCTGTTTTCTATACTAGGGGTTCTGTGGAAGAATTTTCTTCCCAGCTCATTCAGGCTGTTGGCAGAATTCAATTCCTTGCAGTTCTAAAACTGAGGTTTCAGTTTTCCTTGCTGATTGTCAGACAGGGACCGGTCTTTACTCCTAGAAGTTGCCCATATTTCTTCTCATGCTTTCCAGAAAATCCTCTTTTCGGGCCTTGCACCTGGGTCCCTACATCTCAGAGCCATGCATCTAGCTCCTCCCATACTTTGAATATCTGATTTCTCCCTTTGTCCAGTTTCTCTTTCTTCCACCATATCTCTCTGAGTCCACCAGAGGGAAGCTCTCTGCTTAAAGGGATCACTGGGATTAGATTAGCTTTACTTGAATAACCCAAGATAGTCTCTCTACTGTAAAGTCCATCACCTCTATTTCACCTCTATTTCATCTCTTCACAGATTGGTATTTGAATAATCAGGGGGCGGGAGTTTGGAGAGAATTCTACCTACAACACTGAGTTTATATTTTAAAACTAAAGTCCACATTTTTGTTTTGTTAGCTTTTGAAGCTAATATAGCGAGCAAAAGTATTGCACAATATGCTAACTTTGAAAATTCAGTGGCAGACATATTCATCCCATGACTTACTTTCAGATTATTTGACATCCTGAATGACTAACCAGTGCTGTCTACTGGGTTCCATTGAAATTATATTTTTGTAATGTTATGCAGTAACTTCATGAGAAAATTATTTTCTCCTTCTCCTTGGCCTTCTTTTTCCTCTCTTTTATTCCTATTCCACTTCCTTTTCCACTATTCTTCATCCTTTACATCCTTTTTGTCCTCATCTTCCTTTTGTTCAGTCCTCATTCTCTTATTTCTTTTTCCTCCTCCTCTGATCAATTATTATTTTAAATTATTTTTCTTGCTTTATTTTTGCATTCCTTACACATATATCTTATGTGATTCTATTTTTAGTGAGATAGGTATATTTGATATTATTACTGCCTTCTTAGTATAACAAAGTGGAAATAGAGTTGTTAATTATTTTACTAAGCCAACATTTGTTGTGAGAGAGAAAAGTCTGTAACACAGACATCTGCTCCTATTACAGTATTCTATCCACTGTATTATGCATTCTATACAGTATTCTATACACTATTCTATTATGGTTTGGTCTTTGAAGAGTAATAATAAAAACATGTTGATTATTTATGCTATTAAATATGTAGGCAATATAATTTATCCATAAACACAGAAACACACACACACAGGTATATATGTGTATAAAACAAAGTGCTAAAAACGCTTAAAATCTAATTAATAAAATATGAAGCACAAAAAGTGAAGTTTACATAGTTAAGGGCTAAATGTAATGCTGTTAACTTTAAAGGGTAGAAGTTAAGATAAATACAATTTTCTGTAGAAGGAAGTGTGTGATTAAATTCAATAAGGTGAGATACAGCTTGGAGTGTTTGTGGAGAAGGGGAAGGAATGTAAATACAGAAGATGTTAGGAAGTATGGAGAACCAGGTTAGAAAGATAATATCAGACCAGAATATAAATTTCAAGTAATAATTATCAAGTAAGAGCTTAATATTACCCCAAGAAACATGACTCAGAATTTTATCTTACCTGTTTGGATAGTTCATATAAGAGAAAAATCATACTTAAAATAAAATAACCTGTACTCTAGGGTGGAGGATGTACCTTCAGAGAGAACTAAATTGTATTTAAAAGGTGAAAAAAGAGTATATACTATCTAAAAAGGTTATAACCTTAAATATATCTTCCCTAGACAAAACACAATGTTTCATCTAATTTGTCCACATAGTATTTAAAAAAAATTATCTTTCATATGGTATTTTTTTTAACCTTTTGATTTTATTTGATGATATTGTTACATTTTTGCCATATCATTTATAACTTTTTTTGAGATATAATTCACTTTTAAAAATTTGTGAGTTTATTTGATTTCTCAAATGAATGTTTGTGTGTCTAAATATGTATATATATGTATATGTATATATATATAAAATCATATAACCCACAGTCCAATTAAACCATAGAACATAGTCACTGATGTACTTGTTTTATCACTGCGTTTCTAATTAGTGACATTTAACCCTGTTTTCTATCACAATGGATCACTTGTGCCTTTTCTAGAAAATCATCTAAATGACATCTTACAGTGTATGCTCATTTGTATCTAGCTTACTTTGCTCAATGAAGTATTTTTGAGATTCATTCATGTTTTTGTATATCATCCCTCTCTTTGTTCCTTCTGATGATAAGTAGTATTTCATTTTATGAATATAGCAAAATTTGTCTATTCATTCTCCTGCTGATAAAGGACATGCTGTTACCAGGTTTTGTCTATTAGGGCTAAAGTTCTTCTAAACATGTTAATATCAGTCTTTTTGTGGATGGATATTTTCATTTCTTTGGGGCTCACACTTAAAAGTGATTGCTGAGTTGTAGGATACGTATATGTTTAACTTTAAATAAACTGCCAAATGCTCTTATAAAATGTACATAACACTTTATACTTCCATCAGCAGTCCTTAAACATCTGATTGCTTCATCTCTTCACCAATGTTTGATCTCTTCAGTTTCACAGTTTAGGCATTAGAGTGACCGAAGTAATATTTCATGGTATTTTTGATTGGCAATTTCTAATGATAAATAATCTTGAGCATGTCATACCTAGTTATTTGTGCGTCTACCTATATGAAGTGTCCATTTCAGTATTTTGCTCCATTTTTAGTCAGGTTGTCATTTTAAATTAATGAGTTGTAGTAGATATTTATACATTTTGAATTTAATTCCTTTGTCAGACATGTAGATATTTCAGGAAATTTATACAAGCTTGAGATTTTCATTTTTTTTTCCAAGAATTAATGGGAATTTTAATTAAAATTTTTCTGAATTTCAGTTCAGTTCAGTTACTCAGTCATGTCTGAATCTTTGCAACCCATGGACTGCAGCATGCCAGGCCTCCCTGTCCATCACCAACTCCCGGAGTTTACTCAAACTCATGTCCTTCCAGTCGGTGATGCCATCCAACCATCTCAACCTCTGTCATCCTCGTCTCCTCCCACCTTCAATCTTTCCCAGTATCAGGGTCTTTTCCTTTGAGTCAGTTCTTCGCATTTGGTGGCCAAAGTATTGGAGTTTCAGCTTCAGCATCAGTTCTTCCAATGAATATTCAGGTCTGATTTCCTTTAGAATTAACTGGTTTGACCTTCTTGCAGCCCAAGGGACTCTCAAGTATCTTCTCTAACACCACAGCTTAAAAGCATCAATTTTTCGATGCTCAGCTTTCTTTATAGTCCAACTCTCACATCTGAACATGACTACTGGAAAAACATAGCCTTGACTAGACGGACCTTTGTTGGCAAAGTAATGTCTCTGACTTTTAATATGCTGTCTAGGTTGGTCATAGCTTTTCTTCTAAGGAGCAAGCGTCTTTTAATTTCATGACTGCAATCACCATTGCAGTGATTTTGGAGCCCAAACAAAGAAAGCTCTCATTGTTTCCACTGTTTCCCCTTTTATTTGCGATGAAGTGATGGAACCAGACCCCATAATCGTAGTTTTCTGAATGTTGAATTTTAAGCCAACTTTTTCACTCTCCTCTTTCCCTTTCATCAAGAGGCTCTTTAGTTCTTCTTCACTTTCTGCCGTAAGGGTGGTGTCATCTGCATATCTGAGGTTATTGATATTTCTCCTGACAATCATGATTGCAGCTTGTGCTTCATCCAGCCCAGCATTTCACATGACGTACTCTGCATATAAGTTAAATAAGCAGGGTGACATAATACAGCTAGCCTGTGATTGAGTGCAATTGTGTGGTAGTTTGAACATCCTTTGAGATTGCCTTTCTTTGGGATTGGAATGAAACTGACCTTTCCCAGTTTGGGGCCACTGTAGCGTTTTCCTAATTTGCTAGCATATTGAGTGCAGCACTTTCACAACGTCATCTTTAGGATTTGAAATAGTTCAACTGGAATTGTATCACCTCCACTAGTTTTGTTCATAGTGATGTTTCCAAAGGCCCAAGTGACTTCGCATTCCAGGATGTCTGGCTCTAGGTGAGTGATCACACCATTGTGATTATCTGGGTCATGAAGATCTTCTTTGTACAGTTCTTCTGTGTATTCTTGCCACCTCTTCTTAATACCTTCTGCTTCTGTTAGGTCCATACCATTTTTGTCCTTTATTGTGCCCATCTTTGCAAGAAATGTTCCTTTGGTATCTCTAATTTTCTTGAAGAGATCTCTAGTCTTTCCCATCTATTGTTTTCCTCTACTTCTTTGCATTGATCACTGAGGAAGTCTTTCTTGTCTCTCCTTGCTATTCTTTGGAACTCTGCATTCAAATGGGTATACCTTTCCTTTTCTTATTTACCTTTCACTTCTCTTCTTTTCTCAGCTATTTGTAGGGCCTCCTCAGACAGCCACTTTGCCCTTTTGCATTTCTTTTTCTTGGGGATGTTCTTGATCACTGCCTCCTGTACAATGTCCACCCATAGTTCTTCATGCATTCTATCAGATTTAGCCTGTTAAAACTATTTCTCACTTCCACTGTATAATCATAAGGGATTTGATTTAGGTCATATCTGAATGGTGTAGTGGTTTTCCCTACTTTCTTCAATTTAAGTCTGAATTTGGCAATAAGGTGTTCATGATCTGAGCCATAGTCAGCTCCCAGTCTTTTTTTTGCTGACTGTATAGAGCTTCTCCATCTTTGGCTGCAAAGAATATAATCAGTCTGATTTTAGTTTGACCATCTGGTGATGTCCGTGTGTAAAGTCCTATACATGTCAATATGATTAAGTTGATTGATAGTGATGTCCAAATTTTCCTTGTTATTAATGATTCTTTACTATAGATTGTCTCAGTCACTTAGGGGAAGTATTTAATTTTTCAAATGTAGACATGAATTTGGCAATTTTACCCTTTATTTCTGTTAGTTTTTAGTTTATCAATCTTCGAACTCTGTTATTAGATACATGTAAAATTAAGGTTTTTATGTCATCTTCCTGAAGTGATTAATTTTTCGGCATAATCACATCTATATATGTGGTTAAACATCTTGTCTAGATATCTTTAATAAGAATTAAAAAGTCCATATTACTTTCTTATGACTAGTGTTTGCATGATATATATTTTTTGCACTTTTTCTTTTAACTCATTTAATATTTATATATGTAAATAAATGTTATTTACATATAGTTTGTAGTTATATCTAGCCTTTTCTTTCAATCTGACCATCTCTGTCTTTTAATTGTAGTGTTTAGTTTATTTATATTTCAGAAAATTCTAGGCAATTTGTGACTTACATCTACTGTCTTGCTATTCATTTCCTATGTATTGCATTATTTTTGTTTTCTTATTTTATTTTTTATGTCTTCTTTAGTATTAAGGAAATTTATATTTTTATTTTAATGTTCAATTTATTTGCTATGGACTTTTGAGTCATAACTTTTTGTTTTATTATTCTGTTGACTGTGGTAGGAATTGCAATTTAAATCCTTAACTTAGTATGAAAGTCACTCAGTTGTGTGCAACTCTTTGTGAACCTGTAGACTGTAGCCCAACAAGCTAGACTACCAACACATTAATAAAGAAAACAGATACCTCCCACTGTTACTGCAGTAATAACTTGAAAGTGTGTCAGAATAAAAGTATGTAATTGACTTATAAAATCACAGTAGGGCTTTTTTCTTTTGATGATAACAAAATAGCTTATATCATATCAGTTCTCAAGATGAGAAAAATATGAAATCTTTTTAAAATTTTAAAAGTACTTATTTGACAACATTAGGGAATAAGCAATCCTTTATTCCAGAAGGGAGCACGATTCATTAGTGTGAGCACTACAGTTCATGCCACCTTTCCCATGTAGGGGATGGACCAATTTTTCCATGGCTCACAGAGACTGCATAGATAATAGTGACCTAAACTTTGTGGTAGGCTTACTGGACTGGAGAATTTAAAATAGAGTTTAGGGCTACCAGGGAAGCCAGAATTGGAAGAACCTATCATAAAGCAGGCAGTTTGTAAATTGAAAATAATTAAAATTTAAAAATATCAACTTCTCTATTAAGAGTGCAAAAAAGGCAAACTGCAGTTTGAGATTAAATATCTGGAAAATTTAAGAATTAAATTAAATACCTACAAAATTAAGAATTTGTAATTTACTCTGACCAGTAAGCCAATAAAAATCCAATTTAAAAAAGGAAGACAACCCAATAGAGAAATGTGTGATGAATTTAAAACCATCACTTTGAAAAAGATAATACCAAGTGTTCAGTAATGATTGGGAAGGAGGATGCTACAAATATTCAATGCCCTATGTTAAATTTGTATATTCAGTCTGTAACAATTTATTGGCCAGTATAATAGCGACTTGTGTCATTTTCTCAAGACTTTTTTACACTTCACAACAATGCTGTGAAAACATACATATGTTCCAACTAGTTTATCAATGAAATGGTGTGCCTCACACAGTATCTCTCTCTCTCTCTTTTTTTTTTTTTTTTTGTCTGCCAACTTAGGTAAGGTCCATCAAACTGAATTTTCTGTATCACAATTTTATTTTCTCTTTAAGTATAATCTTGAACTCATGGCATTTTCAGGCCTAAATGCTTTCTTTTTAATTTTTTTATTTAAGTATAGTTAGTTTACAGTGTTGTGTTAATTTTAGGTATACCGCCAAGTGATTCAGTTATATATGTTTATATGTATATGTATAGATAGATAGAAAGAGGTATAGATTCTTTTTAGATTCTTTTTTCTTATAGGTTGTTACAAGGTATTGAGTATAGTTCCCTGTGCTATACAGTAAATCTCTGTTGATTGTCTCATATATTTATATAATAGTGTTTATATTTTGACTTCCCAGGTGGCTCAGTGGCAAAGAAATCTGTCTGCTAAGCAGGAGACTTGGGTTCGATCTCTGGGTCAGGAAGATCCCCTGAAGAGGGAAATTGCAGTCCATTCTAGCTTTCGTCCCTGGGAAATCCCATGGGCAGAGTAGCTTGGTGGGCTACAGTCCATGGGGTTGCAAAGAGTTGGACATGACTTAGCAATTAAATGACAAAAGTGTCTATATTTTAATCCCAACCTCCTAACTTCTTCTCCCTTCCTCACAGTTTTCCCTTTGGTAATTTTATTTGTTTCCTATGTCTGTAAATCTGTTTCTGTTTTATAAATAAGTTCATTTGTATCTTTTTTTTTTTTTTAGATTCCACCTATAAGCAATATCATGTGATATTTATCTTTGTCTGACCTACTTTACTTAGTAGGATAATCTCTGGGTCCATCCATGTAGCTGCAATGACATTATTTTATTTCTTTTCATGACTGAGTAATAATCCATTTTATACAGGTACCACTTCTTTACTCATTTTTCTGTTGATAGACATTTAGGTCGCCTTCATGTCTCGGCTACAGTGCTACTATGAAGATAGAGGTGCAAGTATCCTTTTGAACTATGCTTTTCTCTAGATACATGCCGGAAGTGGGATTGCTGGATCCTATGATAACTCTGTTCTGTAACTTCTCAATTTTTATTGTTCAGATTTTGAGTTATTAGCCATTAGCAGACTTCTCTCAAATCTGACAAATCTATCCTTGAATTTATCATGAATTGCTTCATACCTAGACATTATTGAAATTGCTTTTCCCTTCTGTTGCCAACTGAAAGAAAAATTTATCCATGTTTATCTTGAATTTGACTGCCACACAGGTTAAACTAGTTAATGACCACCCATTCAGAGATAAATAGTGAGAGAGGGCACATATTAGTCTTTGTATGTGAATACCTAGAATAATGGAGTTTCCCAGGCAGCACAGTGGTCAAGAATCCACCTTCAATGTAGGAGACACAGGAGACTCCGCTTAGATCCCTGGGTCAGGAAGATCCCCGGGAGGAGTATCTGGCAACCCACTCCAGTGTTCTTGCTGGTAGAATCCCATGAACAGAGGAACCTGGTGGGCCACAGTCCATGAGGTTGCAAAGAGATGGACAGGACTGAGTACCTAAGTACACAAGTGGAATAATGCAGGTATACATGAGAAGTGTTGTGGTGATATAGCATAAAATTACATGTGTTTTTCAAAATGCTCTGAGCTCAGGTTGATTTTCTTGTCTTTTCTGAGATCATTGTCTTTGTTTCTCTGAGTATTATTTCCGTTTTCCCTCTAGTTCAACAACATATTGTCACAGTCATATAAATAATTGAGCAATTTTTAGCCAAAATTCAAATTAATTTTGTTTCCTCCTTTAAGAAGCATCTATGAAGAATTTTGTTTAATTTCAAAATACA